>NC_133776.1:66958423-66959965 GCF_003597395.2 Chelonoidis abingdonii
GCCTATGCAGTGTAACCTGGGGAACTGGGCAGACCCATGCTCCCTAATCCACCTTGTGGGGGTCTCACTAACCCCACATATGTACACCAGACCAGTAAAGCTAAATGGGTTAGAGACCGCAACACTGGTTGATTCAGGGAGAGCTATCACGCTTGTCTTGGGGAAGTTCGTGAAGTGCAGTCAGTTGCTATGGGCTAAGCGTATGGGGATAACATGTGTCCATGGGACAGTTGGTTATTTCCCCACCATCCCAGCAAAAATCAAGATTCAGAGGAACACTACTGAGTAGCAGCGGGTGTAGTCCCTAAACTCCCATACCCGGTGCTCATAGGAAGGGACTTCCCAGGGTTTGGAGACTTACTCCCAGTAGGAGGATTGAAGGAAGATGGGAACCCTGAAGTTAGTGAGGCATCCACAGTAGACTGTCAACCCCCAGTCTTCTCTGAAATATCCCCAGATTTATTTTCCATACCCAGACATGGTAGAAAGTCAAAAAGGGAAAGGAGGGCAGCTAAGACCTTGGGAACCCGAATACTGACTCAAAGCCAGAGGGTCGCTCTTGTAGGTAGGCGGACCCGAGCAGCTGAAAAGGAGGCCACCCAGGAGGGAGAAGCACCTGAGTCTGACCCCGACCCTAATGCTTTTGAACCAGTAGAGGCAATGGAGACTGGGCCCCTAGTTTTTGGGCAGATTAGCCCTGGGAGAGGAAATTTTGGATGGGACCAGGCTGAAGACCCAAGGTATGACAACATTAAGGAGGTGACTGAAATAGATGGGGTCTCCGTAGAAGGGTAAACCCAGGGACCAGGACCCAACTTCATAATGAAGAAGAATCTCTTATACCGGGTTGCACCAGTACAGGGGCAGAAGGTACAGCAGATCCTAGCACCTCAAGGCTATGATATGGAAGGTGGTAAATCGGGATGGGAAGGATTTGGGACACCCTACTACCTTATCTTATGTTCGCTATCCGGGAGGTACCTCAGGCCTCAACTGGGTTTTCCCCTTCGAGTTATTATATCGGCATCACCCCCGTGGCACACTAGATATCGCCAAAGAGATCTGGGAAGAGGAACCCAATGAGGGGAGAAATATAATAGAACATATAATACAGATGCGAGACCGGATAGCCCAGGTCACCCCTATTGTACGGGAACATTTGGAAAAGGCACAAGAGGCCCAGAGAACCTATTACAATCACCAGGCAAAAGTCCGACAGTTCCAACCAGGGGATCGGGTGATGGTGTTGGTACCCACGGCAGAAATCAAGCTTCTGGCCCAATGGCAGGGGCCCTATGAGGTGGCTGAACCCATGGGGGAAGTAACCTACAAGGCACGGCAGCCAGGATGCTGAAAACAAGAACAGATTTATCACATCAACCTTCTGAAACCCTGGCATGCACAAGAGGCATGCATAACTGTCCGAAAAGACCTAACCCAGGAAAACAAGCCTTCCAAACAGGTGAGAGTGTCTCTCGATTTAACACCAGACCAGAAGAATGAGGTGTCCGAGATGATCTTCCGGAACCAAGATGTGTTCTC
>NC_133776.1:66961797-67055502 GCF_003597395.2 Chelonoidis abingdonii
AAGGAGCTGTGAGTGAGAGGGTGTGCTGCTGGAGGACTAAGGATTACAAGCATTATCAGACACCAGGAGGAATGTCCTGTGGTGAGGATAAAGAAGATGTTTGGAGGAGGCCATGGGGAAGTAACCCAGGAAGGTGTAGCTGTCATAAAGGTGTTACAGGAGGCACTATGGACAGCTGCAATCCAAGGGCCCTGGGCTGGAACCCAGAGTAGAGGGCAGGCCCGGGTTCCCCTCAAACCTCTCAACTCCTGATCAGACACAGGAGAAGTTGACCCAGACTGTGGGGAAGATCACTGAGGTGAGCAAATCTGCTAATAAATGCAGGTCCAACCAAGGTAGAGGAGGAACTTTGTCACAGCACACACACACACATATGCACACTCATACACACAGAATATAAGTTTTAAACCAACAATTTAATACTGGTACACAGCGATGATGATTGTGAAGGTTGGTTGAGGTGGTGAAGTCAGAGGGTGGGATATTTCCCATGGAATGCCTTACGGCTGAATGATGAACTAGCAATTGGCTGAGCCCTCAAGGGTTAACTCGTTGTTAATGTAGCCTCACACTCTACAAGGCAGCACAAATGGAGGGAGGGGAGACAGCATGGCAGACAGAGACACACACCATGTGTGTGAGAGAGAGATGCACATTTCTCCTTTAAGTATGCTGACCACACTTTAAGTACACTGCCTTGTTAAGCAGATCAATCAGCAAGCTGAGACAACAGCTGCTGCCAGAAAGCTACTGTCATGAGCCCTGTCATGTGTCCCCCCTGCTCTATGGAAGATGGGGTAAGTGGAGTGCAGGGGTAAGGAGACACCCTGACTTTGCAGCCCCCTTCCCGCTCCCCCGCACAGCAAGCAGGCATCTCCAAGGCAGAGGGCAGGAGCAGCACATGGCAGTGTGTGTGTGCGGGGGAAACAGCTGAACTCCCGGCAACTGATAGTCTGCTGGGCGGCTGCTGTACAGGGAACTTAGGGGAACGGGGAGCTGACAGGGGGGCTGCTGGTCCACCCTGGTTCCAAGCTCCCACCAGCTAGCTGCAACGGGCTGCTCTTCCTGCAAGCAGTGAACAAAGCCGGTGACTACCAAACGACGTTATAATGGAGCATTGCACAACTTTAAACAAGCATGTTCTCTAATTAATCAGCAATGTAACAACGAAACAGTGTTAACTGGGACGACTTTAAGAGAGGAGTTACTGTATATGGACTGCAATCTTATCTGGAGGATGGGGCAGTGTTAGGGCACTGGTCTGGGAGACCCAGAGTCAATTCCCAGCTTCATCACAGAGCCCCTGATGGCCTTGCCCTTGGCACTTAGGCCCAGATCCACATAGATGTTTATGCTTCTAAATCACTGATTTAAATGGAAGTTGAAGCCTAAATACCTGTGTGGATAGGGGCCCTGTCTCTGTGCTCAGTTCCGCATCCGGGCGATGGGGACAATAGCACTGCCCTGTCTCACAAGGGTGTTGGGAGGAGCAATGCTTTATGGATTGGGAGGCTACAGCAGTGGGGGCCATGAAGTCCCATGGGGCAACCTGAGAGGTGCCTGGGAACAAAAACCCTGAGGGCATTGGTGAGGGTGTAACTGGCTCCAACAGGGGTCTGGCTTGTCTCTTAGGGGAAGTGTGGCAGCTTAGTAGGCCTCTTCTTTAAATACAAAATTCTCGAATGAAAATAAAGGTCCTGTAGAAACAAAATGGTCACATCGCAGCCCAGATTAGCCCATCTGAGGATCCCACTCCAAAGGGGCCCCCTGCAGCTGTGTCACTACCCTTCTTCCCCTCCCAGAACGAGGGCTCCATGTTTTGGAACTAACCTGAGCCAATTTTAGCCATGATCCCTGCCTATGAAGTGACTTTAGTGAGTGTTGCCTGGAAAGCCCCAGCAGAGGGGTGTGTGGAGAGGGTGGGGGCAGTTGGATTACTGGGGTTACTTCAGCCTCCAAACTGCAGAGTGAAGGCTGCATACACGGTGGACAGAGGACCTCATTGGGCATCCTGCACCGGCGTGTGGTACCTGCTGGCGAAGTGTTCAATCCGGGAGTGGGTATCGGCATGCGGTAACATCGGGGAGGAGGCTGGTCTGGAAGAGACACACACAGGTCAGTGAGGCTCTATGGTTTCTTCCTCTGACTCTGACTAGGAGACGCTGCCCCAGTCCCATTTGGATCTAGAAGCACGAGGGACAGTTTGGAGAAGCATCACTCCCGTGAGGTTAAACAGGAAGTTGGAAGCAGCATCTCCACCAAACCCTCCATCAAGGGAGGGCAATGGGAATCCCAGGTCTTCTTCTGAGGACTAGACACCAGTCCAGCCTCTAGAGTGAAACCTGAACTATCTTCACCTTCTGATCCCTGCAGTGGGATCATTTCCATTTGAATTCCACCCCCCTGAACCTGGAAGGTCCCCATCTGTGTGGGGGGGCGGGGATGGGGGAGAATCAGACAGGGTCGGTTGGTGCGACAGTAACACTCACGTCTCAGTGAAGTCAGCTTCCAGCACAGACTGGACGGGCAGGTAGCCTCTCTGTGGATGCCTGCTGAAGTACTGCTTGGACCGGAACTTGTTTTTTAGAGTTGTAGCAAAGTCCCTCATGTTCTCACTAGAGGTGGTCTGTAGAAAAACAGACACATTAAGGCTTTAGTGAGTAAGGGGTGGGGGCATCCAGAGGAAAGAAATCCCTCGAGTCAAGCCTCAAACAGGGTAGGGGGGAGAGTTTCCAGAGCACAGGCCACAGGTGCATGAAAGACTTGTGCAATGAGCAGGGAAGAGCACGAGCAAACAGCTGCACATGGAATAAGGAGTGTGGCTTGTCATACCACAGTGCAAGGCCATGCCAACATGCACAGTACTGGGGACTGTCTCTGCACTTCACACGAATGGGCTAGAGTGGCAGAGCCTGTGTTTACTGCGACAGCTTTGTAATCAGCAAAACACACTTGTGTAGAAAGCTTCCAACACGCAAAGGCAGAGCTGAACAAAACACTGGCTAAGCCATTTCTGGCACTGTACAAGGCTACCCGCAGCAGGAGTGGGGTACAGCATTGAATGAAGAGTTCCCTGCAATACCCTAGGCTGGCTGCCCGTAACTCCCTAGCCATGTGAGACTGCGAGTGCTCAGCACCCCCAGCACAACAGCAAGCACCCCAGCTCATTACCGGAGTATAGTACTCCATGATGGGATAGTGGAGCTTGTTCCCTTTGCTGGCTCGTCCGGTTAGGAAGCAGGTCTGACAGATATCCACGTTGAACTGCTTCAGGCTGCGGTACCTGGGAAGATGAAGTGGAGTTATGGAGACAGCACCAATCTTTGATGCTTTGTCTCCAAGCCTCCCGCTTCCAGGGGCTCTCAGCAGGGGACCTCTCTGAGGTAGTGTGTCTGGCTCACCCTGTGCGCTCCTCACAGGTCATGGCAGCTCTGGTTTTTCTTGTACATCACTGAATCTAAAGCACAGCTCAGAGGCACCGACCCATTTACTGTCCCCAGAAGCCAGCAAGCGCCCTCCCTCTCTTCCTGCAGGGACAGAGGGTCTCTCCATTTGATATTTGTGGCAGTACCTGTCTGAGGCACTGCTGATACGAATGCCCAAATTATTGAGACATGCAGGTCATAGGTCACATCTAAAACCTACTGCAAGTCTAGGGCAAATGGCCTTTTCAGCACACGGCCCAGCTGTTGAACTGCCCCTGCTGGTGGGGGCCAGCCAGTAAGGCCTCCAGAAAGGCCACAGCCACCCCAAGTGCTAGACAAACACACTCCTGGCAGAGACCTCATCTCCCAGCCTCAGGGGAGAGTGGGTGAGGGTGGGGACCCCACCCCAGCCGCAAGGCCCCAGCACACCTCTTTATTTTAACATGTTGGTGTGACTGTGGCCCTGAGCTGGCAGCTGCTATCTGCACGTCAGGCACAGCCTGAACAAGTACAAGCTTCCCTCGGACCTGCTGACAGGCCTCTGCCCTACCGGCACGGGAAAGCAGCTCAGTCTCCATGCTGAGGTAGCCAGCCAAGGGTTCCATTAGTACTTGTAGTTGGTGCTTCATGCTGGTCTCTGTCCAGGGATAATGTCACATCAAGTCATTTCGCAGAGACCACAAACGCTTGACAGCTAGGTCAGTTTTCTGTCACGCCCATCCTGAGCCAGGTTCCAGCAGACCAGCCACTAGGAGACTGGGCTGAGGTCCCATTCCAAGCAGGGTCCCCACTCTCACCCACTCTCCCCTGAGGCTAGGAGATGAAGTCTGCCAGGAGCGTGTTTGTCTAGCACTTGCGTGAGATTCATCCCAGTGTAATCCCACTATCACTAGCTCCCGCAGAGTTCCCCTTGTTCCTAAACTGGCTGCAGAGACCCCCCACACAGTTGCTCTCCATACCTGAAGCCTTTGATGGGACACAGTTTGCAGACAGAGCACTTGGTTTGATGCTTCACCTGCTCAGCAATGGTCACTCTGTGCAGGACAGCCAGCCACACCATAGACTGCGGCTCCAGGTTGGCCCATTCCAGGAACTGAACGACCTCGATCACAGGCTTCCCGTTACTCTAAGGAAAGAGGAGAGAGACAAGAGCAGATCACGCTGTGAAATACCATCATGGCTTCAAGCACAGAGCGAGGCAGAGATCTCTGCTAGCCAATACCCAGCTGTTGAACTGCCCCTGCATGGCTCCTGTTCCATCCCCCCATCTCTGCCCCTCTCCCTGCTGAACTGGTACCATACCCACTCCAGAGAAGGCATGTGCATTACAAGAGGTAGCTCTGACACTGATCTCCCCCATTGCCTCCCTGCCCACTGCACAGACCCCTCGGGAAGGGAAAGAGGCAGAAGGAAGCATCGCCACTGACGTTACTTACGAAGCGGAAGCAGCTGCGGACACTGGGCTCCACATTACTGCCCCCAAATGCTGCCACCTCTCCCAGCTGGCGCGGAACCTGAATGGCCTCATGCAGCAGGATGCTGAGGTGCCGCTGGTCGCATAGACCGCCAGGATTCGCCACCTGGCCAAAGAGATCTGCCGGGAGATGGCCCAGCACCATAGCAATCAAGAGAACGAGGGTGAGAGACCAACAGCACAGACACTCCCATTACAGTTGTGCAGGTATGTGCCCTCCACCCCATGGCTGGGGATGCAGCTTTATTTGGGCAAGAGGAAATGAAGCGAGAGGACAGAGATGAAGCAAGGCTTGCAGCTCTGACCCCTAGACTGACCCTTTGCCACAGCTGAGCTGAGGAGTTCACCTGTGTGTGTCTATATTTGCACTGCAGCATTGTAGTCCCAGCCTAGTAAATTAGGAGGTCTGGGATTCAGAGAAAGAGCGGGAGTCGTGATGCAAAGATTAGTTATGGTAGGAGACTCCCATCAGGCAGGCCTCCTTGCTCAGAAATTTTACTAAGCCCGGAAGCCTCTCACTCCTGCTCTGACCTAGTTATTCCATGGACCCCAGGTGGTGACTCACACTGGAATTTCTCCTTCACCTCTGTGCCACACAGACATGCAATGCCAGTCTTGAAGGACAGTGCTCGCATCTTCCCGCTGCGACTGCTGAAAAACAGAGAGGTACAACGCTGAGCCCCTCTCTGTTCTGCAAAGGTCATTTTCTTAACAGAGCCCCATCAGTGCCTGCTGGGAGTTCAACAGCACGAGCTTCCTCCCAGCAATGCCAGCTGGACCACTGTAATGTCAACTTCTTCACAGGAGTGCCCTGCCTATGCCAGCTGGGCCCCAGCCCATGGCAGTATGAGCTTCCTTGCAGCACCCACCCAAGCTCCAGCAGTGAGGTTTCCCTCCACGCAGTGCCCAGGCAGTGTGCCGGCTCCAGCAGCACCAGCTTTATGGCTTTGAAAGGAATCAGGGAAGCTGAGAGCAGGTACCTATCGAAAACGTTGAGCAGCCAGTTGAGACTCATGTCCACGCAGAGCGGCACGTTGACTAGAATGCCCCTCTCCTCCTCCAGCCGCTCATAGAGGGCAGTCAGGCAATGGATGACCTCCACCACGTCCATCACGCGATCGCTGGGCTGTAGCTCATGCTCATTAAAGATTTCCAAGGCTGTGGCCAGAGTCACCAGGTCCACTGAGCAGGCCAGGGGCAGAGAATTGAGGCATTGGAGGAGCAGGGAACAGGGAAAGGAACATTACTGATCAGAATGGAGAGGAGAGCTATGGACACTTTCTCAGAAGACATCAGTCCCAAACAAAAATACATCAAAGGGCCACCATCTATTTTAAAGCCACCTTTCTGTCTAGCATTCTTTCCCCTTCCGTGGCTGATCCCAGACACTGCAAGATTACAGGGAAATAGTGTCTCACTATTTTTTTCCGTGTGGTTACTCTGGCCATTGGAGAGCACTTTGTGTAGCATCTCACTGCCCAGTGAGTCAGTTTCCCCTCTTCGTGTGGGCCTTCCACAGCAACATAGGAGAGAAAAAGATGTGAAAGCCGAGGAAAATGGGACTGAAAAGCCACAAGAATCATAGGGGCTCTGAGGTGAGGTAAGGGTAGGACTGACCCTACCGTTAACATAACTGTCGAAATTGATCAGTCTCATCGAACCAACCCCAATCCAATCAGTTGCTCCACTCCAACCTCTCCTTGTAAGCAATGAAAGGCTTCCCAGAGTAGGAGGGCAGGAGAGGCAAGGACAGTGTACGGTACTCACACCGCAGAGCTTTCTGGACACGGCGCAGCTTCATGGCTGTCCGATACGCAGAGAATTTGATGTTGTTCAAATCAGCTGCAAAACAACATGAAAGAATTGACTATAACCATGGCATCTTCATCTTCATACTCATGCACATACTGTGCATCTTCATACTCAGCAGCAGGGAAAGGCACACTCACCAGTCACAGACTTGGCTGGGGAAAGTGTCCTTTGAATTAGCACAAAACCCAAGCCAAAAGGATGTTGTGCCAGTTCCAACTCACAAAAGGCTCAATCCTCCATCAGGGACAGAAGGTGAGGAGGAGGGAGTGTGACAGAAGACAGCAAAGAATCACACCAGGTCTCTGCAGAGACTCTGGATCCGTTGTATCATGGGGAGCTAAGCAGAGGGAGTTCTTCCGCTTGTCAGATGAACTGGGGGGATTGCTCCGAGTCCCATCGTACAAAGGGCGTGGGAAGGAGAGGCTGTGTGAATCAGTGCTCTCCATGGGCTCATGCAGTGGGCTCCCCAAGGGAGGTGCCTAGAGCAGCTCTTACCTAGCGTTTGGTATAACTCTGTCATCTTGGGGTGGTCCCAGCATGTCGTCTGAGCCTGGTGGCTGAAGAAAAAAAAAAAAGGAAACCAAATCACTAAACCTGTAAATTAACATGTGAACAGGCAGATGGATGCAGCCAGCCATCACCCCCTTTTTATTGCAAAGGGTCCCCGAATTCTGAGCTGCCCCGGATCGGAGATCCCTCTGGCCCCAAATCGGGCACCAGATGCCTGCAGGCCTGTGCCCATCACCTGACGATCCCGTCCTCCCATCTCAGCATAATGGTGCAGAGAGCTCCCACATGCTCTCTTATTAGGCGGGGAGGGGAAGCTGATAATACCAACGGGATTCCCAGTGCACACAGGTGGAATGCATTTTGGAGGCAGGGGGTCCACCCTGGTGCAATCAGGTGTGATGAGCTTGTTTTAACATCACTGTTAATTTCACCTCCAGCCCCACCTCTTATGGGCTGACTGCTAGGGTCCTTCCTCCTACAACACGCATGCACTACTCTCCAGTGCCCCAATGCCTGCTAACAGCCACTAGGAAGTGTCTGACAACAGCACTTGCCAAACTACCCCCCTATCTCTCTCTCTCTCTCTCTCACACACACACACACCTACCTCTAACGTCTGCAAACGTCCCCTCTGCAAAACTTAATGAGATTCCCCAGAGCTGGGAATCCCGCAAGGGAACACAACTCTTGCCCCAACCACAGCTGAATGTGGGGACCCAGCAAGGTTCCTACCTACACCAGAGACTGAGGAGTCTGCACTGTGATTACAGATCTGCCCTGGGGGAAAGGCCACATGGGCTGTGTCCGGTGTGATTGGAAGGCGGTGAGCTCACCGCCTGAGATCCTGGAATGGATAGGATTTGTGTTTTACCCCATCAAGACCACATAGGTCTTTTTGGAGGTGAGTGGGAAAGTCACACAGGGGATGGAAGACAGACAGAGCGCCCCGGAAAGTGAGACAGAGAGACCAGCCTCTGACTGCACACTTACTTGATGTAGTACGGCACTTTATTGGGTGAAATTGCTCGTTCCCAGGGAACCTGGACAGAGGCTGCAAAGAGAGACAGATACAGACGCTACCGTTAGTCAAAATCCTCTCTGATGAGAGACTGCAGCCTACCGAGGGCTGTTCTTGGGGAGCAGAGATGAGGTGGGGCTAGGGACGCAGCACTATTTGCACTTAAATGCAGAAATGGAGTAGCCATCTCTGTGTCCCCAGCCTCACCCCACTCCCCACAGTTGACTATGGACAGGACCGTACCACAGACACTGCCATTGCCCCAGGCAGTGGTCTCTAGTCAGTGAAATCCTTCTTTACAAGGTGCATCGTGTGGTGGGTGTACTGCACTGGATTTGGGTGCTGGAGGGTGTGTTGCTACCCTCTAATGGCTGGGTCACAGTGTATGAGATACCTGCTTCTCTCACTCTCCTTAGAGCTCTCCTTCAGTTCAGGAGAGGCCTGTTTTTCTGAAGCAGAAAGATCAGGGTGGATAGGAGCCATGCCATAACTGCATTGGTTGTCTGCAGCACCAGTAATTATCTGGGAAAATGAAACCCTTTCACCTCCAGCACCACCACCAAACAGCTCACCTCCACGCAGGCACTTTATAAGCACCAAGGTCAGTGCTTCTAAACCTGGCTTCTAAATCCATGTGCAGGCACCCAGGGCAAGTGACCAGCTCTGCAGACAAGCCAAGCACCCACTAATCCCACTGATGTCATCGGGAGCTAGGGGTGCTCAACACCTCAGAGAATCAAGCCATTTTTATGTAGAAGCCTAACATCAGACACCCAGGTTTGGAAATTTTGTCCTAAGTTCTTTCCACTGCAGGGTTCGCCATGATGCCAAGACAGCCTCCTGGTAGAGCCAGCTCAGCAACGGGGGAATAGCATCCTGCTTTACAATGGGAAATAACAGGTGCATTCTCACTGTCCTACCCATCTTTGTGGACTATGGGAGATGACTTTTTGCTGCCATCTGTCATCCAGCCCTGTGGAGTCACAGGATTATGGAGTTTGGCACAGCCCCAAGTGTCAACTGGAAGCTGCTTCAGGTTCATGTCACCATGTCTGGGTTATTGAATGCGGCACCACTCCACCTGACTGGCCTGAGTGGTTAGCAAATATGGATCATAATAGCCTGGACAGCTGCCTCCTGCGTAAGGGCTTGTCTCCAGAGAGGGTTAAGATTCAGGGAACAAAGGCCACTTTACTTCCAAAGGGGAGCATCCCCATGGGTTTAATGCACTTTCACTGAAGCCCAGAGACTTCACACTTTAGTGGATTTGTCGTATTTTTCCTGAGTGTCCCCATATAGACAAGCACCTCAATCCTGTACCCTCCAGGTATCATGGTGCTATCAACCTTGGCTAATGCCATATGTCACTTAGGAACTGCCACTCGATAGCGCCTCTTTCTAGCTGGTTATTGGGGTTGCCCTGGCAGAGCTAGGCCAAAGGGAATATGTCTCTGGGGGAAATCTTGTGCGGCCAAGGCAGTAAGAAAGGCAGGCAGGTGTGAATCTGTACAGAGCAAATGGCACAGTGCTGAGCTCCCCCCACCCCGGGGTATCTGATGGTGGGGACACTGGGAGGATCTGCTCACATACTGGAGAGGAAGTGCTGGGAACCTGGGCCAAAGTCCCGATGGGCATCCTGGAGCTGTTTCAGGCGTTCGTTAACCGAGGCCTGGGAGAAGAGGAAACTGGAACTTAAATGTGAACTTCCCCAGGATTTTAACTTTTAGACAGGTCATCACACACATACTAACATGGCACTGCAATGCACCACTCCAAGTTATCCTCCTATACACACATCCACCACCTTCCTGGATTCCTATCCCCCAACAACCAAACCCTCCTGCCCACTCCCTCACCTAGCTAATTCTCAGTCCCCACAGGCCAGATCTTCACTGTGGTTCCACTGAAGCCACCAGAGCTGCACCCATTTATGCTAGCTGAGGACCTGCCCCTATGAGCCCCCGTTGTGTCTTGTCTTTCATGTTGCCTCTGTTCTCCAGAGCCCCACTGCAGACTCACCACCTCCCTGCCCGGTGACCTGCTGTCTCCCTCTTTCTCAGAATAGACCCATTCAGACATATGACCCCAGATCTCTGTTACCCTTGTTGCACTTCCCCATAATGTACAACTGCTGTTCACAGGGCACCTGATTTCCCTCCTTTGCCCCCACGTTGCCCCTTCCTACCTCCAGCTGTTTCCATCGGGTGTTGATCTGCTCCAGAGCCCGGGAGTTCTCCATGGACAGATGCACATCTGAGATAGCAAGCTGGTGTGCGAGGTCATTAACTAGCTTCACCCCGTCCTTCATGGGGGAGAGCTCCTCTTTAAACAGCTAGAGCCCCCCATCCCAAAGAGAAGAGACAGAAGGTGGGACAGAGACAAAAGCCACTCACCTTAATCCTTCATTGTAACATCACTAGTAACGCTCTGATACTGGCCTAGGTACACCAGCAGCTGGCATTGCCTGGGAGAGTAGGGGTGGGTGGGAATCGCTGTCTAACCCTCCTCCCCTGAGAGTGCTAGAGCAGCAGAGGGAACCCAGCAAGACAGACTGGAGATGCACGCACTAGCACCACAATGGAATTGAGTCCCCTTGCTTGGGATACTAATCAGATCCCAACTAGTAGAAAATGAGAAGAAGAGTGCTATCCAGAGAGTGCATGGTTTGATCAGGACCCAGTGAGGGGAAAATGCTCCACTAGAAAAGACCTCAGGATTATCTATCCCTACAGACATCACAAGCCAAATTCGTCCTAGCAGTCAGTGGAGTCACACTAGCGATAAACTGGTCCCTCTGGTTTTATCGGTGTCCAGACAAGGTTTTGGCACAGTTCCACTTGGATAGCGACTATCAGATGGCATGATGCTGTCTTACTGGAGGAGATCCTGGAGAGAAGCAACTGGTCTCCCTTAGGAACAGAGAGAGGGTGAGATGTACCTTGGTTGCCTGGATGTGCTCTGGTAATGAGTCGATGAAGAGGTCTCCAATGGGCTCCCAGGTTTCTCGCACACTGTCGGCCTGGTCCAGAGTTGTGCTGAGCTCCTCCATGGCTCCCTTGACCTCCAGCAGTTGCTCCAGTGTCCGTTCAATATGACGGTGTTGGTCAACACAGCGGGCAGTGAGCTTCTCCCACAGCTCACTGGCCACATTCGCCTGCTTCCAGACAAAACGGCTGATATTCTGGACCCGGTGCCTTGGAGAGACATCTGTGAGCAAAGCAGCAGGGCCACAGTGAACAACCAGGAGATCCCAACCACCGCAGGGACAGCCAAAGAGGAGAAAGAGAGGAGAAGCCAGGGAGAATTGGGAAGAGGAGGAACAAAGGACAGAGAGAAGTGAGAGAGAAAAAGAGGACAATTTCAGTACACGACATAGAATGATAGAAATGCAGGGCTGGAAGGGACCTCAACAGGTCATCAAGTCCAGCCCCCTGTGCTGAGGCAGGGCCAAGTAAACCTAGAGCAGCTCTGACAGGTGTTTGTCCAACCTCCTGCTCAAAAGCCTCCAGTGATGGGGATTCCACAACTTGCCTTGGAAGCCTATTCCAGAGCTCAACCACCTTCAGAGTTAAAAAGCTTTTCCTGATATAACATAAACCTCCCTTGCTTCAGATTAAGCCCATTACTTCTTCTTGTACCTTCAGTGGACATGCAGAACAACTGATCACATCTTCTTTATAACAGTAACATATTCGAAAACTGTTATCATGTCCCCCCTAGTCGTCTTTTCTAAAGACTAAACATGCCCAGTTTTTTAAACTTTTCCTCCAATTTTCCCACATCTTTCCTAAAGTGTGGCACCCAGAACTGGACACAGAATCCAGTTGAGGCCTCACCAGTGACATACAGAGCAGGACAATGACCTCCCAGCATGACAGTCCTGTTAATGCACCCCATCAGCCTTTTTAGCAGCTACATCACCTTGTTGATTCATATTCAGCAGTACTACCATCTAGCCAGCTATTTCCCATTTTGTAGCTGTGCATTTGATTTTTCCTTCCTAAATGCTGTACCTTGCCCGGGTTTTTATTGAATTTCATCTTGTTGATTTCAGGCCAATTTTTCAATTTGTCAGGATTGTTTTGAATTCTAATCCTGTCCTCCAAAGTGCTTGTGACCCCTCCCAGCTTGGTGTCATCCACAAATTTTACAAGCATATTCTCCACTCCATTATCCAAGTCATTAATGAAAACATTGACTAGTACTAGACCAGGACTGATCCCTGCAATACCCCACCAGATACACCCTCCCAGACTGACAGTGAACCACTGATAACTACTCTTTGTGTACAGTGTTTCAATCAGTTGTTCACCCATCTTTTATCATTTTCATGTAGCCCACATTTTCCTAGTTTGCTTATGAGAACGTCATGTGGGACTGTTTCAAAACCCTTACTAAAATCAAGATATATCACATCTACTGCTTCCCCCCATCCACTAGGTAAAAATAACCCTGTCAAAGACGGAAATTAAGCTGGTTTGGCATGATTTGGTTTTGACAAATTAATGCTGGCTATTCCTTATAATCTTATCATACTCTAGGTACTTACAATTTGATTGTTTAATAATTTGTTCCAGTAACTTTTCCTTGTATCAAAGTTAGGCTGACTGGTCTGTAATTCACCAGGTCCTCTTTGTTCCTCTTTTTAAAGATAGGTACTATGTTTGCCCTTCTCCAGTCTTCTGGGACCTCTCCTGTGCTCCATGAATTCTCCATGATAATTGCTAACAGTTCTGAGATTGCTTCAGCACCCTAAGATGAATTTCATCAGGCCCTGGTGACTTGAATACATCTAAATTTATCTAAATATTCTATAATCTGTTCTTTCCCCATTTGGGGTTATGTTCTTTTCTCCTTGTTGTTAATATTAGTTGTCTTGACTATCTTGTCACCATTAATCTTTTTAGTGAGGATTGAAGCAAAATAGGCATTAATTACCTCATCCTCCTTGCTATGAGTTACTAGCTCTTCTTTCCTACTAAGTAGAGGACATATGGATTACCAGTGCCAGGTAACACTGTGCTGTAGTACTGCCCGTTCAGTTCATTCATGCTGCACTGCGGTACACAAGGCCACGTTGCACCCTGCCCCCGCTCGTCTCTTCTCTCAGAACGACAGCATGCAAGATCTGAGAGCTAGGCCACGCTGACATGAGGACAAGGAAGGGGATGAGAGTGGGAGGCTGTACATACCTTTACTTTCAGAATTTGGTTCCTCTAATTCCTCAAATGGGTGCTGGGAAAGGAAGGCCTGCGCCGACTCCAGGACGGAATAAATATACGGGCCCCGAGACTTCACTTCTTCCATGAAAGCCTGCAGTCCGGAGGCATAGCATGACCAAAAAAAGGCTGAGTTAGAGAATTGAAAAGCTCCTTCCTCAACCAAGAACTGTTCAGTGAATTACTCACTTCAGTGCACAAGGGAACTACCGGCACAGAGCACATAACTGACATGATAAAAGAAGCTCTGCCTGAGAAGACGGTACATGCACATCTTTAGCATACAAAGGAAAGTTAATGGATAAACAGCCCTAGGATTCAAGGAAGATCCCAACACATGGAAGGAGGAGAGAGATTTGGTTAGATCTGTAGATCAACAATGTCTCTGAAATAGGCAACTACTGGTGTATTCTGGGCCATGAGTTATTAAAGGGGAGGCATTCTGACCATGGCCAGTTTGCATTGTGGGTCCAGGGAGGAGGACACTGTCCTTTGTAAGTATTTTAAAAATGTAGTCCTGTCACAGGTCCAAGGGACGGGACTAGATGACCTCTTGATGTCCCTTCCAGTCCTATGATTCTCCTAAATGTAGAGGGGAGGACATTGGTTAATCAGAAGTGCTATGTGCTATAACACAACAAGGATTCTCACATCCTCGTCACTGTGTCAACTGTAGATCATAGTCAGACAGATGACCCAAACTGGTCTCTCGGCAAGTGTCAGGATCCCCACGAGTGTGGCCAAAGAATGGCATCTGTTTGTTTGAGAGCTCGGCTATTGCAACCAGTTGGGAAACAGGTGATAAGCAATTATCAGTGACTGAGGCTTAGTATCCAGTTCTGTGATCTCTTCGTAGAGTTAGCTTTAAATCTGTAATGCAGATTTACTTTCTGTAATTTACACTAAATGCCTCTTCACTTTCTAAACTGGACTGATTCTATCTGTTATTCATTGGGGAAAATACAGGCTGGAGCTTTTCAGGAGAACGTTGGCATCGCCTCATAAGGGAAGGGGAAAGGTGCAAGTGACAGCCAGCTGGCCCCAAACATAAGTCACAGGGGGACCTGCAAGCACAGCTGTGGGCAGAGAGGCCAGGTCAGGTATCCAAATTCCATGCCAAGGAACCTGGGGCGAGAACTCATTCTAGCTGGTGAACAAGGGCAGGGCTCTAGGAAGTGTGTATGTGGAACCATACCGCATGCGTCTCTTTTTCCTGCTGCACCAAGAGCACGTCTCCCCGGAGTGGCAGCTGTGCGGACAGCTCTTCATCCTTCTGACCCAGCCAGTCTATGATCTCCTGGAGGGGGAGCTGCAGCTTCCCGCTGTGGTCTGAAAAGGCCTCCAGACGAGCCCTGCACCAGAGGGATGGGAACACAACAGTCACAGAGAGCAGACACAAGGATGAGGCCTGATGGGAATTCACCTCTTTTCACAAAGGGAAGAGTGGATGATGCAGTGGGCCCCTGCAGCCTACGGCTCAGAGGGCAGCAGCCCAGTCTCACACAGTGTGGGCCTTCTGCGCAGAGGAGAGGCAGCCAGGCTAAGGGAAAACATCCCCTGCCCAGTGACTGATGAATGGCTATATCCTGCACTGGGTCAGGAGGGAGGAGCTCCCTCAGCCTGTCCCAGGTGAGCATGCTGCCCTGACCTTGCATGCAGCAGAGGATCCCCTCCATGGGAGATTTCCAGGGGCTCAGCATTAGAAGTCCTTGCTGTTGTTAGCAGGGGCGGGTGAGAGGATGCCCTTCAGCTGCTTCTGATCTCCAAGTGCGTGGTGGGGGAGAGCAGAAGAACCCGCCTGGACTTGTGTGTACACACGGCCTGAACTCCAGCTATGCCCACATTGGCAGGGACTTGGCTATACGCTGTCGCCACCTGGACCATTTCCAGGATGTCTGTGTTAAGGCAAAGCAAAATTAATATGCCCCAACTGAACTCTCAGTGATGCTGGCTGTGAATCTGCAACTACAGAAGGCTACAGAAAGGCACATGCTCCTAAAGGGAAAGGGCAGGCCACAGAGGAAGGTGATGTGAAGGAAATGGGTTCCTGAGACCTTATCCTGGGCAGTAAGAACTCAAACATACAGAGCTGCATGAGGACTGGGGAGAGGGGCAGAGAGAAAGCAGGAATGGAGGGGAAAAGAGATAAAAGGACAGGAGGAAAGAAGGGGTAAGGAGGACTGAGAGCACAAAGCAAGGGCAAATGAAAAGAAAATACATTTCAAGCAGAGGAAAAAAGAGTCAGTGACTCAGAGATTTGTCTCTGCTTTAGAGGCCAAGAGGGGAAACTGCTCCGAGGTCACAGTGAACTTGGGTGGCAAATGAACTGAACAAGATCTAAAGGCTTGTGCTGAACATCTCCAGCAGGCAATCCCAGGGCAAAGACCAGCAAGTTCACTTCACGTGGGGAGTCCTACCGAAGACTGTGCGATTTCTTTTTTATTTCATTCCAGCAAAGATTCATCTCCAGAGGTGTCTGGGGCCTGAGGGCACTGTCAGGAGCCTGCTGGGTTACACAGGGCGCTCCTTCACCATCTTCTGCTGCTTTAACCTAGGGAGAAGCACAAACACCTGACACATTGTATCCAGACACAGGATATCTAGTGGCTAAAGCACATGTCTGTCTGCTGCTCTCACCTCTGCCACTGACTCACTGTGTGTTCTTGGGCACAACCCTTAACATTTATGTACCAGCTTTGCCATCTGTACAAAGGGATTGAAATGCCGGCCTGCATCACAAAAGATCTTGAGATTTTGTTAAGGATTTAAGTATCAGAGGGGTAGCCATGTTAGTCTGGATCTGTAAAAAGCAACAAAGAGACCTGTGGCACCTTATAGACTAACAGATGTATTGGAGCATGAGCTTTCGAGAGTGAATACCCACTTCATCGGATGATATGGGTATTCGTCAGATGCATGGGTATTCTGACGAAGTGGGTATTCACCCACGAAAGCTTATGCTCCAATACTTCTGTTAGTCTGTAAGGTGCCACAGGACTCTTTGTCACTTGTCAAGGATTTAAAACACTTGAAGAATGTTCTATCAGTGTAACATATTATAAAGTGATCAGCATTTACAACACTGCAAGGGGATGAAGCGTTTTTACTCTTGTGCTCCCAGGTTTTCTTAGTCTGGTATCAAATAGAGTGAGTGAGTGAGTGAGCGTGTGTGTGTGTGACCACTTCCCACTGTTGGATTGAGTCAGAATTGCTCAGCTGTGTGGCATAAACTCCACACCACTCCACATGGAGATTCTCCTTCAGTTTAAGTGGCGAAAGCTTGTGCTTTTGGAGCACCAAAGCAGCACAGGCTTCAAGTTCTATTCGTGCTGCTGCCATTAAGTTCTGAGTGGCTGCAGCATGCAGCACAGTGACAACTAGGAAGGTGTAGGTGACCACAGATTTGTTACAATATTAATGGCCCTGGTTGTGCAGCCTGAGCCACCACAAAAGACAGACTATAAGCTCCCACCTGCTTCACCTGTAGAAGATTTCAGGTGAGAACATTCTCTGGTGGTCCAGGAGCCCAACTTCCAGAGACTGCAGCTTCTTTGCACCCACTCCAGAAGGAAGAAAGCACATGCGTGTGAAAATCAGGGAGACACTCAGAATGCCAGAGACATACACTCCAGTCACTTCAAGAAAGGAGATCACACTATTCATCTTTCCATTCAGAGTGCTTTAAATCCGAGGATCTCAAAGCACTTTACAATGAGGAATGTTGACTCAACCCCTGGGGAGGAAGGGAAGCATTATTGACACAGACGGGGGGGGGGGGAAGTGGGGCACTGCATAGGGAAATGACTCCCACAGTGAGGCAGTTGCAGAGTTATGAGACGAATCTAGTCTCCTGGCTCCCACTCCAGAGTTCTGCTCACTAGACTGAGCTCCCTCCCATGACAACAGCGAAGACTGTCCCAATTGCCAGACACACCAACAAACAATCGGAGGGAGGCATGATCTAAAAGTGCAACACAAACACAAACACTCATTCCACTGTGTGTTTGGGGTGCCTGGGTGGAGGGCTGCTGTGTGACCACAATGGCAGCTTGCTGCCTGTTGTCAAAACACACAAACATTTACCGTTTTCACAGGTGGGAAGTTGCTGTGTTTTGCTTGAAAAATCACATTTCCCTCCAGTTCTAATTTGTTGGCAGGGCTCAGAAGTGATAACAATTAACATGCATTAGCACCTGTCAACCCATATTGCTTTCCAATGGATCTGTACAGGAATCACTTCACTCAACTGGAGTGCAGCCATCTCTGAGGGGAGTGGCAGTTGATTGAAAGAAGGTAGCTACCCTGTAACAGTTTTGAGTAAGGAGGAGACCATATGTTAACGGCACAGAAGGAAAGATGGGAGCAGGCAGAACAGAAAAGAAATTACTTCAGGGCAGTGACACAGGAGGTCATGATTACAATGGTCCCTTCTGGCTTTATAACCTATCCAAAGGGGGTTTTGACAGGTAACTAGGGCTATCACCCCTCTACTCCCCAGAAAAGGACTGGGAGGTATTTAATGGTCACAGAAGCGTGTTTTTATGTTTCACCCAAAGCACGTTTAATTTTCTGCCCCTGATCTGCCATATCATTCCAGAGAACATTCCAAAAATCATCAAACACAGAGTACAGAGGAATCCTAGGCATGAATATCATAAATCATTCATACTAACACTGCTGCCTGTATACTGAAAGTCAATACATTTCTCGTGCAAATACTCACACTGCCAAAGTAGGTTAGCCCCGCGTGGTCATAGCCACCTCCTCTGTCCCCAGGGAGATTGCACAGGGATCAGGGCCAATGGCCTTTCTCCATCTGGGGATAAACGGAACTGCGTGGATATAACCCCACGGGAAGCGTGATCCTCTCCAGCCTAGTTTAGGAAAAGGTTAAAAGTCCACGATGCCTGCCACTCACCGACTATGTCCTATAGATGAGCGAGACTGAAAGCAGCCATGCACTGCTCAGATGTGCAACACCTGCTCCCCCAGAACAAAACCCCTGCAGCTGAGCGGGGAAAAGCAGCGCTTCTGCATCGAGCACCAGCTCCACTGGCTGCAGCTGCCGCGGAGGCAGGCTGGTTGGATCCTTCTCCCTCCAGAAGTCAGATGCATCTGAACAGCTTTATTTTTAGATGTGTGTGCAGGCACACACACACTCAGGCTGTGGAGCGCTTCCCCTACCTGTGCAGAGCCGGGGATCCATGGTGTGGCTGCTCAGCAGCTGCACAAGAGAGAACATTGTCCCCCTCTCTTCCCAATGCCATCAGCCAGCACCCCAGGCAGACCACAGCAGGAGAAACGCAAGCAGCACCACAGGGAAGAGAGGCAGAGTGGAAGGGACCAGAGGGCGGGCAAGGAGCAGGATGGGAGGGCTGAGAGGAGCTGCTGCCCTGTTTACTGACCCCCTAGGAATCTGGAGCGAGGCGGCAGCAGCAGCCTCTCTGCCAGTGAATCACAGCTTTGTCCGGGTGGAATTTCAGCTCCCTCTAACCTGCCTTAACCCCCACGGGTGCCACGGCAGCTGTCTGTGTGTGAGGGAGGGCAGGGTGTCACCAGGAGTCACCCTGTGCACACGTGTGTGTGTGAAAGGCACTGATGGGGGAGAAGGTGCCACAGCTAGCCACGGTCAAAGAAATCACTGCACATTTGAAGAACACAGTGCTGGGCAGGGCCATCTCGGGTAATAGCAAAGGTGGGGCTGAACAGGGCCAGGGCCCCCTGGGTAATAGCAAAGGCAATGGTGCAGCAGCCCCCAGGTCCTCTGGTCCTGAAAATGGAGTGCTGGGATCTCAGCGTTTATTTGTCAATGGACAGATTTCTGAAGGAATAGTGAATGCAAGCCTTTAGTCCCCTAGACAGACTCAGGGAGCACCTGGGGGCTCTCTCTGGGTCCAATTATAGTGGGGGAGGACAAGGTGTGTGGGGTGGCATAGGGGGTGTAAACAGAAACGCCTCAAACTCCATTATACGAGAAGGAGGGAGGAAGGCTACACTGAAAGAACCACAGGGGTTCCCTATGGCTACCAGACACGCTGCCCAGAGCCTCTGTGGGGAAGTGTCTGCCCTGGCCCACACCGTCTGGACAAGCCATGAGCTTACCTGGCTGGGCCCCAGCAAAGCTGTGCATCACAGTGATGGCCAGGGCCTGCCTTAGGGACAGAAGTGGTGAGAAGGGGAAGCCCCTCTGCAGATTCAGCACTCCCCACCTTCGCAGCTGGGGCTCCCTGGCCCAGCCTCCCCCCCACGTCAACATCAACATTCCTGGGCTTAGCTCACACCCCTCCACACCCAAGGAAAACATCTTGTTTTTGCCAAAAGGGTTTTGTCTCCGTCCATCTCCCACAGAGTTCTCTGGAGTTTCCGCAGCTCAGCATTGTTTCCATGCTCAGTTCCACCTACAGGAACACTATGAAAAAGCTCCCTGTATCTCTCCCTCTTCCCATCGGTCTCTCATTCTCTCTCTCTCTCTGCACGCCTGCCATCTCTACCCATTCGTCTCCTCCTCCCTCCCTCTGGGCTGGGCTGCCCTTTGCAATCAGGGAGCTCTCACACCAACATGCTCTTCAGTTTTCACCAACCCAGTGGGATCCCTGGACTCTGAAGCCAAGACAATAGCGACACCAGTAACCCAGAGTAAGGCCCGTCCCAGGGAGGAGGCAGACAGTGCACGGTATTTGGAGGGTGGAAGGCAGAATTGCTATTAAGATCGCTGCCCTGCAAGCAGAGCAAGCCAGTGGCCTGGCACTCTACCTGCATGTGGGGTTAAATACTCTAGCCCTGTGCAGCACACAAGTCAGGAGAGGCTTTGGGTAGGTGATTAGGAGCCCAGAGCGATGAGTCCCCCTCATACAGCCTCTCTCCAGTGCAGCTGTTGATTGCTGCAAGTGTCCCTAAGGCTGCCCTTGCATCTGTCTGTTCCCCTGCTTATTCCCTCTTCCGTTCCTGTACCCCCAAGGAGAGCCAGCTCCACCCACGGATAGCTCCTCAGCATGTTCATGGCAGGCAGGAGGCAGTGGAAGTTCTGCTCCTCTCACTCTGCTCGCCCTCCAACCCTCTGCTCCTTGTTGAATCTGCTGGGTCGTTTATTAACCCCCTCACACTCTCCTGGTAATAGCTACATAACAGCCACTCCCTCTTCATAAACACTGACTCAGAACCAGCAGGGAAAAGTCACGGGCTCATCTGTGAGTCCCGCTTCCAGCCTGGGAACTGGCTCAGACAGACAGATGCCGGTTTCTCACACTTCCCCCAGCTTCTCTCCCCTGAGTTGCAGATCTCCATGCTGGGCCAGCCAGTGCAACAGCAATACGGTGTTGGGATCCAGCCCCAGACTCAACCATCTCAAACTCCTTGGAGCCAGCAAAAACCTGGATATGCTGTAGAACAGTAGTTCTCAACCAGGGGTCCAGGGCCCTGTAGGGGGCCTCGAGCAGGTTTCACGGGGGCCCCCAAGCAGGGCCAGCATTAGACTCGCTGGTGCCCAGGGCAGAAAGCCGAAGCCCAGGTCCCTGAGCCCTGTCAGCTGGGGCTGAAGCCTGACCAATGTAGCTTTGTGGGGGCCCCAGGCAATTGCCCTGCTTACCACCCCCTAATGCCAGCCGTGGCTTTTATATGCAGAAAGCCAGTTATTGTGCCACAGGTGGGCCGTGGAGATTTTAACAACATGTTGTGGGGGCCTCAGAAAGAAAACAGTTGAGAACCTCTGCTGTAGAAGAGTGCTGAGGTCAATGGGGGCTTGCTTCACTCAGAGCAGCACTGCTGTTGCCACAGGGCGCTGGTCCAGCACTCTTCAGCCAGAGGGAGAGGGAATGGAAAGGGCAGTGAAGGGGGAAAGGGAAAGAGCCCTGAAGAGCCTCTGCTGAACCTCCAGATCAGACAAGCAATGCAGGCACTTCTGTGCCTTCTCCGCCATTGGCTGGGCTCTTGGGTTAACTGGTTCATTCCCCTTTTGCAGGCAGGACAAACTGCCAGCCTTGCCAGCCTACGTTCAGTACAAGAAGTGCAAGGCAAACACACATCCAGTGACCACTGACACAGTATCTTGAGGGACACACACTCCATGCAGGTCAGAAACCCCTCAGGATGGCTACTGGTCCCAGTCTGTCCAGCCAAGAATAGCACAGGCCTGCTCCTAACCAAAGGCCTGGGATTTCCAAAAGGGCCAAAGGGAGATAGATTCTGCAGTCCCACCAGTATTGCCAGCCCCAAGTAGTCAAAAATCATGAGTCAGGCCCCAAAGAATCATGAGATCAGCTTAAAATCATGAGACTTAAAAACAGTTGGATTATTTTCTTAGCCTTCTGGTTTCTGAGCCCTCACTGCCACCTATTCTCTGCAGAAACTTCCTTTTTTTTAAATGAAAGCTGAATACCCCACCCCACTCCCCACACCCCGACTCACATGAATCCAAGAGCTGGGACTTCAGGAAACACAAATATTGTGAGACTCACCATCAAATCACAAGAGCTGACAATAGAGGCGCCCTCAGCCCCATCCACACGCACATATGCACACATGATTTTTGGTGGTTGAGGTTTGAAATGCAGAACTGATCCCAACACTGTACATTGTAACTCAAGCCCATCTCGTTTGTGAAGCACCGTGCATCTGGAAAGTGCTATATGAGTAGAATACGCTAAGTAGAACCTGGGAGCAGGGGGAGACGGAGAAAATAACAGCCCCACCACTAACAGGAATGTAGGAGGTCCCACTTTGCTATAAATACAGAAGTTTGGCAACTGCCACCAAAACTCTGAATTGAAAGAAAAGGTGTGATAGTTAACAAGCCCTAGCACTCTTACCTGAGACTGTGAGTAGGTGGTGCTGCTGTAATGTGACTGGTCTGCTGTATGCTGCTCATGACATCGTGGGAGGGTATAGGAGCATCCCTGCATGACCACTGGCTGCATCAGAACGGAAGTTCATGGGAATGGAGACTTCTCTGGGCACAGGCACCTGAAACACAGTGTGAAATCCACTGGATCAGCTCTCAGATCTCACCGTTCAGGAGAGCTGGCTGAGTTGCAGGGAGAAAACTAGACACACAGGCCTTGCCATAAGGGGACAGACCAAAGGTCTACCTAGCCTAGAAACCTGTGTCCAACAGTAACCAGTCCTAGATACTTCTCAGGAAGGCATATATCCTCCATAATGCACTCGTACAATACTGAACCATGGAGGGAAAATTCTTCCTGACCCCACCTGCCAGATCAGCTTCTGCCCTGAAGCATGAGGACAGAAAGGCCTTGTCATTTATATCATAGAATTAGTGTCACTGAAGATGCCATTTTCTTGCTCATATAACATCTAATCCTTTTGGTAAGCAATCTGCCTTCACAAAACCCTGTGGCAGTGAATTTTACAGATTATACTACAGCATGCAAAAATGTCTTTTCTTTGGACTATGACAAGTGAGACAGAGAACTATAGAGGTTAGCGGGAAATTGGAGGAGACCAGAACTGCCATGGGCACGAAGCACTGTTGCCATTTACCCTCAAAAATCTCAGAAGGAGAGGAAAAATAAACACGTCCTGTGTCTGGAAGGAAAATTGATTGTAAAGCCATATGTCTAGAGCTCCAGAAACAGAGACAGACAGACTATATATATAACCCATCATGGGTCATTATTGCTCCAAGAAAAAGGCATTTGTAATGGTTAGCTCTGGTATCTCACCTATTCCACTAACCTCACTCTTTTCTTCTGACCATTGTGTTGCTTCTGCATTTCAGTTTAGGCAGCAAAGCAGCTGAGAAACTAGGAGCCCTTATTTTAGGGAGAACAACATTCTACAGTCAGGTCTAAAATACTACAGCTTCTATTTGTGACACCACAGGGTTTGGGGCCATTACTAAGGGCCCCAATAGATCAAGGCAGACAATTTGAAAAGCCCATAGGTTGCATCATCAGCGTTTGCCCTTCCATGGCACTTTTTATATGAGGAGTTCAACATGCTTTACAAACATAAATCAACGCTCACAACATTAATTTGTCCAGTTCTACAGAAAGCTAAGGGGACGCTAAGAGACACTGACATTAAATGATTTTCCCATGGAAATCACCGGGCAAAACACACAAAAATCGCAACTCTAACCTCAAGACAGCACCAGTGTCATGAAAGGAACAGACCAGTTGAGCACAAACAGAGGGGATTTGTCTTGGGGCTAAACATACAAGGAATATGAATGTGACGTGGGGCACATCTGTGCAGTGCAGCACTCCAAGAGGTGAAATGTGTGGACAAGTGGGGAAGGACGGCTAAGTATTGCATACGCCAGGGTTAGGCAACCTATGGCATAGGTGCCGAAGGCGGCACGCAAGCTGATTTTCAGTGGCACTCACACTGCCTGGGTCCTGGCCACCAGTCCGGGGGGGAAGTTCTGCATTTTAATTTAATTTTAAATGAAGCTTCTTAAACATTTTAAAAACCTTATTTACTTTACATACAACAACAGTTTAGTTATATATTATAGACATAGAAAGAGACCTTCTAAAAACGTTAAAATGTATTACTGGCACGCGAAACCTTAAATTAGAGTGAATAAATGAAGACTTGGCACAGCACTTATGAAAGGTCCCTGGCATACGCATATGTCCACTGCAGTGTCGAGAGATTCTGCCCTCTCCCAGGTCTGCCACCTAGAAGCCGGGTTTCCCCAGGGAATCCTAATAGGGTCCAGCCACCAGCCTTCACGTTAAAGCCATAAAAAGGGCTGTTTCAAAAGGGGTCCGTGAGAAAGGAGAAGTGAGGCAGCTGGAAGAAAGCGTGGCTGCCTCCCTTGAGGGGGGTGGCTGTCACACATTCTGAGGCACTGATCATTTCTGATGGGTTCTCATCAGACAGAAACAGGCAATACACTCTCCAAAGCCTCCAATAGCACTGAACAGCCAGGCGAGGAGAAAGTCCCCCAGCCACAGCTGTGTCTGTCTCTCCATTCACAGGCCTCTGTTCCGTTTGCTCGTGCTCTTACACTCCCTCCCCTCCCCAGTCACACACACACTGAGAGAACAGCTCATCTTATTATGATTTATTTTAATCCTTTAGCAGTTTCTGGCTCCATCTCCCACAGAGCACCCTGTACTGTGCTCTTCAATATGCCAATAATCCCCCAGTCCTGTCCCCTAACCTTCCCTGCCCATCTGCATGAATGTCAGATATTGCACATTGCAGTGACTCCCCTCCTCAGCCCTCGAGGAAGTTATTAATTTGATGCACTTATGGCTAGAGTTCCAGGATCCTGAGTTCCCTGAGCCCCATTGGCCAAATTACCCCCGGTGTAACTCCACTGAAACAGTGGATGACTTCTGCCTTATGTTTCAAAATTACTAAGACCAGATTCTTCCACATCTCCTTGTACACCAGGAGTAGGTAACCTATGGCACAAGTGCTGAAGGCGGCACGCAAGCTGATTTTCAGTGGCACTCACAGTGCCTGGGTCCTGGCCACTGGTCCGGGGGGGGCTCTGCATTTTATTTAATTTTAAATGAAGCTTCTTAAACATTTTAAAAACCTTATTTACTTTACATACAACAATAGTTTAGTTATATATTATAGACTTGTAGAAAGAGACCTGGTCTAGAACATTAATGATGATTGGACTGGCACGCAAAACCTTAAATCAGAGTGAAATGAATGAAGACTCGGACACACCGCTTCTGAAAGTATCAGAGGGGTAGCCGTGTTAGTCTGGATCTGTAAAAGCAGCAAGAATCCTGTGCACCTTATAGACTAACAGACGTTTTGAGCATGAGCTTTCGTGGTGTGAATACCCACTTCGTCGATGCATGTGGTGGAAATTTCCAGGGCAGGAGTAATATATGCTAGCAAGCAAGCTAGAGATAACAAGGTTAGTTAATCAGGGGGATGAGGCCTGTTCTAGCAGCTGGAGGTGTGAAAACCAAGAGAGAAGAAACTGTTCTGTAGTTGGCAAGCCATTCACAGTCTTTGTTCAATCCTGAGCTGATGGTGTCAAATTTGCAGATGAACTGAAGCTCACCAGTTTCTCTTTGAAGTCTGGTCCTGAGTTTTTTGCTGCAGGATGGCCACCTTAAGGTATGCTTTAGTGTGGCCAGAAGAGTTGAATGCTCTCCTACAGGTTTTTGATATTGCCATTCCTAATATCTGATTTGTGTCCATTTATCCTTTTCTTAGAGACTGTCCAGTTTGGCGATGTACATAGCAGAGGGGCATTGCTGGCATATGATGGCGTATATTACATTGGTGGATGTGCAGGTGAATGAACGGTGATGGGTGGTGCTGATCTGGTAGGTCCTGTGATGTGTCGCTGGTGTAGATAGTGGGCAGAGTTGGCATCGGAAGGTTGTTGCATGGATTGGTTCCTGACTGGAGTTTGCTATGGTTGGTGCGCAGTTTGGTGAATACGTTTCAGGTGGCAGGTTGTCGTTGAGCGAGGATGGCCTGCCACCAAGCCTGTGAAAGTGTGGATCATGTCCAGGATGGTGTAGATCCGTAATTTCTAGCTTGCTTGCTAGATATATATACCTGCCCTGGAATTTCAGCTTGTGTATGATCTCTAGCTTGCTTGCTAGCATATATATACCTGCCCCTGGAAATTTCCACTACATGCATCTGACGAAGTGGGTATTCACCCACAAAAGCTCATGCTCCAAAACGTCTGTTAGTCTATAAGGTGCCACAGGACTCTCTGCTGCTTTTACACTTCTGAAAGGTTGCCAATCCCTGCTGTACACACTCCCAACAAACTCCTGAAAGGGAATGGTCTTCTCCTGGTCCCCCTAATTCATCTCTCAACGGGTCAGGCCAGGCAGCACAGCTGAAAGTGGAGCTGAAAGTCTAAGGCCCTAGATATCCTCTTCAGTAAATATACAGACAGATTAATCAGTGGTGAACACTATGATATGGCTGGAAAATCAGGGCCATACCACTGATGAAAGAGTCCATAATGCATTCAGTCTGGCTGCGATACCAGGGGGTCTGGTTCTCTTTTCCTTAATTAGTCTCTAGTGCAAACTACAATACAGTTACAGTGTTATGTTCTGGCCAGTCCTCCCACCGTGGGCCACTGCTTAAGTAGCTGCTCCTGTAGGAGGCAATGTGGCTACAGTTTTACGGGCTGCACACTCCTCTTCACCCCTCTGCTGAAATATGCAGTGCACCATGGCTTCCCACGCCTGACATCAGCTCTGCACCTTGCTTTTGGATCAGTCTTTCTGCACAGGACAGCCACTCCTTTGAAGAGAGGTTGGGGGATAATTCTGGGGCTATAGGACATGCATGGATTCCATGTCCCCTAGCAGCTGTACTGAGAGAGAATGGTGAAGGCAGCCCACTCTCTACAAAGCTGAATTTCTGATGCAGAAAAGGGGAGGGCTGTGTGGAGATCCCTCACGAGTAATATGGGTCAAGCAGAGCGCCTCACAGTGCTCTATGCAACACCATAATGGAACAAAGCCTTTTTGACTCAGTAGCCACAGACCAGACAGGGCTGGAAATACAAGCAACAGCCCTTCCAGTTGGATGCCTTTGCCACCACTAACAGCATGCCCGGTGAGAGACAGGTAGATTCTGCATCACGCTCCCTACAGAGACCTTAAAACAAGCTTGAAAACAAGAATTCAACAACAGTTCCTGTGACATGTTAGCAACAAAGCCTAGCATGGAATTTTAGCATATAGCACACGACATTCAGCTAGGGACAAAGAAACAGATACTCAGTGGGAGTGATGAGAATGCCAGAAGAGTCCTGGGGGTAGACAGGTGGCACCATCTGACCAACAAACTCTCCACTGCCCACCAGCAAGTGCTCCATAGACTCTGGGAACTTGAGGGACCATTACTGAGTTACTGAAGTGTTTTAAAGGATGACCATGTAATAGCCTGGCTAAGTGGCCACTCCACAAGGATAGAGCAGTTTCAGATATTCAAAGGCTGTTAACATCAAGGAGAGAGGAGAATCACTTGGGGTGAAATTAAAAGGCAAAATTTAAGTAAGCTGACTATCAGGACAACAGTGAGCTCTCAAAAGCTGTAGAATAGGCTCTCAAGGGAAGGGTGGAAGGCCCATCACTCAGGATATTTAAACTAGACTGGAAGATCAGCTTATCTACTGTAGGGAGGAACTCTCCCATACTGTGAGATGCTGCAACCTTGCATCAGCTGGGAATCCTTCTTTTCTCTATGGCATAGTTCTGTGGGGAAGGTGCTTCCTAGAGCCAAACTCCCATGGGTGGAAGAGAGAGAGAAATACTTATCCATCACATCAGCAGCTGTTTATCTCACCCCTGGCCCTCTATGTGCAGTGAAGTGATAAACAGCACATCCCTGGAGATGGAGCATAGGTCAGGACCCTGGACCTGCAGTCACATTACAGAGTGCAGAATGGCTGACCCCATTGTGTTTGTGCAGGTGTGCATGCACTGGAGAGTGTGAAGACGTCTAGGCCTTTGGTATAACCCACCCCGCTCCGGATTATTCCTGGGGCACTGTGTAAAAACAACCTGTATTAATGCTATTCAGAGCAGCACTAATCAATCATTCTGTGGGCTCTGCCCCGCACCACAGGGATTGCAGAGTGTGGAAGCAGCCCACATTACTGGTGATGGGTGGAGGACGAAGAGACACACTGTGGGTATGTGACTAGGGTTTCCCACACATTTCCAGCCTCCACCTCCTAATCAGACCCTGTCCATACAGCATTCCCTTTGGATCTGCAGAGTGGCACACAGGCCTGACAGCCACACAGTTAAATCCATTGTGACACTGCACCCCATAATGCTTTATAGAAATATGCTTATGAGTGTAAATATGACATAACTGGATTATGTTTTATGCTAGATATTTCAAGTAACATATCTTTGCAAAGGTTATGATCTACTGAGTGTGTTCATCCTATTTGTATAGATGTATCATTCTTGTATCTGAAACTAGAAATACGAAGTATAACTCTGAGGGC
The DNA here is from genome assembly GCF_003597395.2 of Chelonoidis abingdonii. Taxonomy (NCBI): domain Eukaryota; kingdom Metazoa; phylum Chordata; order Testudines; family Testudinidae; genus Chelonoidis; species Chelonoidis abingdonii. The sequence goes on from NC_133776.1 coordinate 66,990,191, forward strand.
CTATTGTAATTATGCAAAGTGTGGGCCATTAATGGTGGCTTGGAAGGCTCCCATTAACCAGGACAATTGGTTGTAAATGTCTCTATTTACTTGTAAGGTTCCTGTACACCTGCATGCTGGCAAGTGGGTAATGAAGTCTTACGCTGACATGTGATCATGTCACCTGAACTGGAATCCAGGTTTAACCTGGTGCTTTTCCATTTAGAAAGAGGGGTGGGAACCCAGAGAGGGACAAAGGATTCCTGCCTTGTGCAAAAGATATATAAGTGGGTGGAACAGAACAAAGGGGGTGGCAGGCATGAGAAATCCCCTAGCTACCACCTGAGCTGGAACAAAGACTGTACCACGGGAAAGGATTGGGCCCAGACTAGAAGGAGGCTAGCCTGTCAAAGAAGCTTATGGGAACATCTAAGGGTGACATTTACCTGCATTGTTTCCTACTGTATTAGGCTTAGACTTGTGTGTTTTATTTTATTTTGTTTGGTAATTTACTTTATTCTGTTATTCTGGAACCACTTAAAATCCTACTTTTTATATTTATTAAAATCACTTTTTACTTCTGAATTAACCCAGAGTATGCATTAACCTGGGGGGAGGGGGCAAACACCTGTGCATCTCTCTCTATCAGTGTTATAGAGGGCAGACAATTTATGAGTTTACCCTGTATAAGCTTTATACAGAGTAAAATGGATTGATTTGGGGGTTTGGACCCCATTGGGAGCTGGGTATCTGAGTGCTGCAGACAAGAACACTTTTAAGCTGTTTTCAGTTAAGCCTGCAGCTTGCAGGGGACGTGGCTCAGACTTGGATCTCTGTTTGCAGCAGGCAGGCGTGTCTGGCTCAAACAAGGCAAGGCACTGAAGTCCCAAGCTGGCAGGGAAAACAGGCTCAGAGGTAGTCCCAGCACATCAGGTCGCAGTCCCAAAGGGGTTTCTGTGACCCAACCCGTCACACCCGTCTGGGTGTGAGATGAGTGAGTTCCCTGTGTGCCCTTCTGAAGAGGAAGGGAAATATGCTGAGGCCTGTGTGAACAGGGGCTGGTGAAAATTCACAGACATGAGTGCAAACCCTGAAATGATAACTGGCCCTTTTCCTGGGGCACACATCCCCATGTAATATAGGCTGGATTTTTCTCCAATGGTGCAGGCCTCCCCCATAAAGCTGACTGGCCCTTTCCCTAGTAACGAGTGCCCCAGCAGAAACTGGCCAATCTTTCCCCCAGTTTGCGGTACAGGAAATATAAACTATGCGCAGACAATAGTGTTATGCATTTCATGAGACTGCACCAGGACTTCAAACTGCTATTATACCTTCAGTGACCAGTTATATTTCAGATCACAATAATCACTTTGCTGAGAAATAAGTAATGTGCAGGTCTTGGCATTACTTTTAAATGCTGGAATGGTGCCGCGTTAATGTGGTTTCAAGATAAACTGGATGGTTGTTTAAAACACACGCATACACACACACACACCTCCCACAGATTTTTCCTCTTGTTGATCAAGCTGCACCTGCTTCAAAATCAGTAAGGGCAAGATTGGCCTATTGTACTGACTTGAAAAGCAGTCTGACAAAAGAAACTAATAGCCATTGCTAAACCAATTCTGCTTCCAATTCTAGAATATGGATTATTGCTTCACTGAGGAATCTAGTCTACAGAATTTCTTCTATTCAGAAGCCCATTTCAGCAGCATTTGCTGATTTGCTCAAGTGCCAACATTTAGGTAGATTTGCTGAATGAAGTCAGACCTTTGCTCGATCTCTTTTGGCATCCTGCCTCTGGCCACGGTCCAACCTCACGACTGAGAGGAAGATGACCATTCATCTACAAACTACACGCCTGACCTCTGGCCCCCAGAAGCATACAATTTGATTGACCTTATTTTTATAAATGAGCCTAAGTCGAACCCCCTCAAATTTCAGAGAAGTTCTCATCTTAAGACAAATTGTGTGGCTGTTTCATAGCTCTATGCCGACTAGATTAAGCAATCTTCAGTCTTTGGGGAAGTTTGAACTGGATCCAAACTTTGGACTTCAGACTCTATATGACTTGTTTTACATACTGAACATACAACACCTTCACAGTGTAGCTTGCAGGAAAGGCCAAGAAATTGTTTCTATCACAATCCCCCATTTCCAATCACTACCTTCCTCAAAAATGTTCCTTTGAGACTAAAACTTTCAAGTCAGGGTCTTGGCCTAAAGGGAACTATTTATTTGGTGAATGTTTGAGCTAAGGCTTCTTAGCCACTATCCAGTTGTAGCAATGGAAATACAAATACATACTTGCTCCATTGCTAGAACGGTTAATGACTTTTTTGTTAGCTAATTTATTGCACAATGAAAGAATAACTGAGTATTCAGGAGGGGAAGGAAGGCAGGAGGGTTTAGGATATTTCAAAGTTCAAATGCTGTTTATGCATATGTAGCAGAGAAGCTTTTGTTGCAGTTTTAGTTACACCTTAACAGGATCCTGAACGAGCTGAGAAGCTGGACTTGCGATACTGCACTCAACACATATTGTTCCAGAATAAACAGTTGTCTTCTGGACATGCAATAAGTACTTGTTCCTGGGAACCAGGGCCAGCAGGACTTCTTCCTGAGACACTGGAGTTAGGGACTGAAGGCAGAAAAACAGGAGATATGCTGCCTAGGAATTGGTCTACAAGTAAGAGCTCCTTCCTGGAATGGGTATCTTTAGTCTTCTCCCTAGAACCACCCTGTGTGCCCTATGTCACAGACACACCACTGCTTGTCACTCTGGAGGGAAGAAAAGAGCAGAGACAACACCCTACACAGGAACCTCAACCCATGGCGGAAAAAGAAGAGGTGATGTCAATGATTAAACATGGGATGTGACCGGGCCTAGCACCAGGCATGTCCTGTGACAATTAGCTGTTAGGAACTTGTAGCTCCTTCCTCTCCCTCCTTAGGGAGGAGAATACTCCTTTTCCCCCAACTGAACTAAGTATCTAGGTCCCCTGCATTACATGTACTGAAACATTTAATGTGTAAAGGCCACCCCCACCCCCATTAAAGTAAAATGAAACCTCCGACGCAACTGGTATCACCCTCGTGCCACATTAGATGTGCTGGGTCATCTAATGAATGAAACTTGGACCCTGATCCCATGGGGAAATAAAGGGCCTGACATCAGTGTAACTGACAGAACTTGGCACCTTGCAAGATCAGGCCCTGGGGCCATAGGCCAGGGAAGAAGGCCTGCGTGGAGGATCTAGGTGTGTACATGGAAAACACTAAGGAGAGCGTCCTGCTGAAGAAGCAGAATCTCTCTCTCCCCAACATGGAAAAAACATGTTCTGTTCTGTTAATACAGGACTCAAGCTGAGGAACTGCACATACAAAAGTCAGGGAATGCAGAAGGTAATGTTCCTACAGCAACGTTAACTAGGCCATCCCACACACACACACACTCACTATGTAGCCTTCACCGTTCCTCTTTGTCTGGCTACATGCAAGCCATAGCACATTATTTAAGAGGAGGTTAAATGCAACTTCTTTCTTATGCCTCCCCCTACGCTTAAAATAGTTTGCCAAACTGCTCCCTCCTTAAAGCCCATTTTGACTAATCTTATCTTTCCTACGTCATTCTCACCAATCTCTTCTCACCCTCCTCTATTACATAGTAATTATATTTACTACAGTAGCACTTAGCAGACCCAGCTGTGATTGTAGCCCCATTGTGCTAGACAGAGAAAGTCTCCGCCCCGAAGAACTCACAATCTACGTAGATAGGACAGGAAAAGAGCGAGAGACAGGAAGCATTATCTCAATTTTACAGATGGAGGAAGTGAAGCATGGAGATTAAGTCACCAAAGTCGTCTGTGGTAGCACCAAGAATTGAACCCTGATCTCTAGGATCCCAGTACACAGCTCTAGCCGTGAGACAATGCTGCTTCTCCCTAGATAAACTACTGTCCTGAATCTTTTCTTTGTCGTCTTTTAGACAGACAATCTGTACTCTTCTTTCCCTGCTCTTTGAGGGGAAGAATGACTCTTACACTAGGTTCTGAAATATGCACCATCCATTTATCAAGCTATTTAAACAATTAGCCATGTTAGCTTCCTGGTGCTTCATCTCTCACTCTTAATGTTGCATTAATACATGTTTTTGTGCATTGACTATTATTGGCCTACAATCACCCAAGTTCTCAAACATCCAACCACAGCATGTAGTTCTCCAGCCTCAAGAGGCTGTGAATTTTGTAGGCGGAGTGTACGCTGTATGAAGTAATATCCCCCCAGGAACGTATAAGTACTATCCTGTTCTTGTTTTGCAGAACATGGAAAGGAAGTGGGGACTGAGCAATTTACACGCTACTCTTAAGCACTCCAATCAGGCCATTTGGGAAGTGGACTCGTTTTGCTAGGTATGGCTTGTTACACAAGATTTACAATAGCACCTATGTGCTTTTAGCATTAGCCACTGAGCCTGAAACAGAGGCTGTGTATGCAGCATTCTTTAAAATATCATTAGAGTCTGAAATTCACTGGACATTTTAGAGAACTTGGACTTTTTGTTTGACTGGAACCCACTTAACTCCTTAAGCATCACATTTTGCCTGGCCTTGCTTGATGGTCAAATGTCATCTTAAAGACGTATTCCAGTCTGACCACAGAATCATAGAGCCATAAGGTTAGAAGGGACCGCAAGAGTCATCTAGTCTAACCCCCTGCCAAGATGCAGGATTTGTTGGGTCTAAACCATCCCAGACAGATGGGTATCTAGCCTCCTTTGGAAAACCTCCAGTGAAGGAGCTTCCACAACCTCCCGAGGCGTCTGTTCCCTTGTCCTACTGTTCTTACAGCTAGGAAGTTTTTCTTGAGATTTAATCTAAATCTGCTATGCTGTAGTTTAAACCCATTGCCCCTTGTCCTGCCCTCTGTGATCAGCTGTGTCCCTGGTTTTATTTAATCATCTCTACTTTACATAGTGCTTAATATGTATGGTTTATATCTCCCAGGCTGTGACCTGGAAAGAGACTGTCTTCATCATTTTCTGGTTAAATAAAATCTAGACAAAGCCTCTATTACTCAACACGCAACACCTGTAAGTGTCAGTGAGCACAGGTCCCTGGATAAGAGGCAGTTCAAAACTGCATGGCTTTATAACACAGCCCTTTCCTGTTGGGCCCATTACACATGGGGGCATCACCAGGGGCTTGTGTGGTATAACATGCACTGCCAGGAAAAGGAACACTCATCACCGGGAAGTGTCAAGTGTTGATATGTACCAGTGCAAACTGGGAGCCCCAAGGTATTAGGGGTGAACACACAGAACAGGTCTGCTGGGGAATGGAAACCCCAAGGCACTGCGTGTGTATTTTGGGGATCAGCACCCCCAAGGCCTTGAATTGCGTATTCAAGGAAAGGATTCTCCCCATGGGGTAACACAAAGACTAACTGAATAGCAAATTCTAGCTGCTTAAGAGAGATTACTTAGTGGAGGAGGAAGGAACCAAGACGTAAAGGACCCGGTCTTGGGACACAGGGAGGACACAGACTTTCTAAAGGTTTGATTTGTTTTTTAAACTTAAAAAAAAAAAAAACGAAACCCACAAATTGTCAAAAGTGGCATTCCCCAACTGTCAACACATTTAAAATCCATGGGCAATTCAGCGCTCTCCACCACTCCAGCGGTGCCACACATGCCAGAGCCCTGTTAGTAAACCCATTGCCAGTACTACATACTTGCCATACCAAGGGTGTAGGTGAGAAGAAACTGGAGGTAACTGGAAACGGGATGGATTGGGGCACTAGTAAGAATACGCATAGGCGGCGAGTTATATGGGCCTGTGGTGCCAGTGCTCCACCAATATTCAGGAACGTGGGCCCGACTCCATCAATGTTTGGGCTTATATTTTCAGAGCTGTCCCATCCATAGGACGGACCAGGGATACCACCCTGGGTCCCGCGCTTCAGGGGAACACAGGCACCAGCGCAGCCTGGGGCGCTAGTGAGTGGCCTATCACCAGCAGCAGCAAGCAACCTGGCCCCAGCCTGCCCCGCTCCACCTCTTCCTGCCCCTGCTCTGCCCCCATTCCGCCCCTTCCCCCAAACCCCCGCCCCACCTCTTTCCCGATTCCGCCCCCTCCCCCGAGTGATGCCAGGAGCCAGTGGAGCAGGGTGGAGCGGAGCCAAGTTGCTTCCTGCTGCTTGCACGAGGCTCCCCACTAGACCCCCCAGGCAGGGGTGAAAGTAACTTAAAGGACTTGACTGTACTCCGGAATCCTGAGGAGGGACGTGGCCTCCACTGGAAGAGGCGGAGCCTTTAAATCCCCAGGCCCTTTAAATCAGGATTTAAAGGGCCCAAGGCTAGGGCTGTGGTAGCAGAAGCTGGGAGCCCCAAGCCCTTTAAATCACCCCCTGAACTCCCAGCTGCAGTGGTGGCTGGGAGCCCTAAGGTTCGGGGGCAATTTAAATGGAGTGATTTAAAGGGCTTGGGGCTCTAGCTGCTGCTACCGCAGCAAAGCCCTGGGCCCTTTAAATTGCTGACAGAGCCCCAGGGCTCCAGCAGCAGGGTCCGGGGCTCTGGCTGCCGCTACCCTCCAGGACCCTTTAAATCGTCTCCAGAGCTCTGCTGCTGGAGCCCTGGGGTAGCGGCAGCAGGGCTATGGTGGCTATTTAAAGGGCCCGGGGTGGTAGAGGCAGCAGGAGCCCCAAACTCTTTCAATAGCCACCAGAGCCCTGCCGCCACTACCCCAGGGCTCCGTTAGGCTCCGTGGGCTATTTAAAGGGCCCGGGCCCTTTAAATAGTCCCCGGAGCCCTGGGGTAGCAGCAATGCGGCTCCAGCAGTGATTTAAAGGGCCTGGGGCGGTAGCAGTGGCAGGAGCCCTGGGCCCTTTAAATCGCCACCCGAGCCCCGCAGCTGCTACCCCAGGGCTCTGGCAGCAGGGCTCTGGCAGCAATTAAAAGGGCCCTGGGCTGCAGTCCTTTAAATTGCTGCCTCAGGAAGCCAGTCCACCCCGGTATGGCGCATCAGCTCTTGCTAGCAGGGGTGGCAGGTTTGTAGAAATTTTGGTGGTGCCCAGAACCTGCCCCTGCCCAAACTGTGCCCCCCCACAAACTACACCCCCAACTTGCCCAAGACTCTGGGAGGGAGTTTGGGTGGGGGAGGAGGTCTGGGGTTCAGGCCCTGGGCTGGGGCAGGGGACTGGGGTGCAGGAGAGGTGCAGGGTGCAGGCTCTGTGAGGGAATTTGGGGATGGGAGAGAGTGTGGAGGGAGGGGGTGCAGGTTCTGGGAGGGAGTTTGGGGATAAGAGGCATGGGGAGGGAGGGGATGCAGGGGTGAGGGCTGTAGGGTGAGGCTGGGTGTGGATTTGGGATGTGGCTGGGGATGAGGGGTGTGGGGTGTGGGAAGGGACTCAGGGCTGAGGCAGAGGGTTAGGGTGCAGGAGGATGAGGGCTCTGGCTGGGGCTGGAGATGAGGGGTTTGGGGTGTTGGAGAGGCTCAGGGCTAGGACAGAAGGTTGGGATGAGGGGGGATGAGGGCTCTGGCTGGGAGCGTGGGCTCTGGGGTGGGGCAGAGCTGGGGATGAGTTTGGGGTGCAGGCAGGCTGCCCTGGAACTGGACACAGAGAGAAGGACTCCCCCCAGTCCTCTCCCTGCTGGCAGCAGCGAGCTCTGGGATAGGGACCCCCTTCTCCCCTCCCCACTGTCACTGCATGTGCTCCTACGGCCCCTCTCAGGTCCAGGAATCCCCCTCGCCTCCCCTGTGGTGGGTGCCATGCCGGGGGAGGAGGCTGCCATCACATGTGCACCTCCTCCCCTGCTGCTGCCCCTCACTGTAGCCTCATTGGAGCTGCCCCTTGCCCAGCATGGGGCAAGAGCAGTGACTGCGGGTAGGGGGGTGGCTGTACTGGTGGAGGGTCCCACTGGAAAATGAAAGGGTCTGAGGGGGAAGGGCAGCCTGCCCTGGCAGTAGTAAAGGGGGGCACTAGGACCCTGTGGCGGCAGTTAATGCAGGCAGGCAGCATGGAGCTGTAGGGGATGGGGAGAGACAGGACCCAGGGAGGTGCATCGGGGCAGCAAAGCGGGGCTGGGGCTCCCTAAGGGGAGGCACAGGGGAGGCAGCAGGGGGAGCCAGGAGGGAGACCCGGCCCCGAACATTCGTGGAGCCGGGCTCCCAGACTCTCAATTTTGCTGGAGCCAGGAGGTAGAGTCAGAGAGGGAGAGAATGCTCCATTTTCTTGCCAGTAGCTACTGCACCTTTTCTTACCGGTCCTCCATACCGGTCCGTACCGGCTTACTTTCACCTCTGCTCCCAGGTCACCCTGGACCTTGCGTCCCCTTGAAGCACAGAGGCCCCCCAAAGCACAGGGGCCAAGGCAGTTGCCCCGGCCTGTCCTAGCGACAGGACAACTCTGCTTGGACTCATTCTGGGCACTACCAAAAATTATACAAACCTGCCACCCATGACAGTACATTGCAGGGCTATGCAATACCCAGGTCTTGGCTGCTGAGACTGGGAAGGAGGTAGAAGTAGAATGCTCAGCTCTGGAGAGCAGGAAGTGGCCCATGTCCTCTGTAGACTATTATAGAGCAGAACTGATGGTTTCTGGAAGTAATCCTGGCTAGCCCTCCTCAGGCAGAAGAATGCTAGTTGTAATATGGGTCCTCAGTGGGAGAAGAGGGGAGCAGGAGTGGGAGGGGTTATAAGAGCGGGGGGGGGCGGATAATATAAAAGCAGCGGCAAGACTGAACAAGGAAGTGAATGAAAGGCCAGAGCTGGGACCATAGTCCCTATTGCTTCTCTTATCCCAGCTCACTACTTGAAAAGAGCTTTAGGGTCCGCTTTCTGCAGGCTCGTCTTTTAAGGGGAATGCTAGAAGACCACGAAGCCCTGATCCAAGCAGCCCTTCAGCTCAGCAGAAAGCTTCTGTCGGTGTAAATAAACCTCTGATTTTAAAAGAATCAAAGCTGGAGATAATTGCAAAGCTTGCTATTGCTGTTTTTCTCAGGAATCTGCATCTACTTATGATTCCCTGAGCTCTTTCCTGTGGAATCAAAGTCTTGGCTGCCTGTCTCTCCCCCACCCCCTATCCCCTTTCTTTTCCATGCAAGTTTCTCCACACGCACAAACACAGACAGTATACCGTGCACAGACAGATGGATGCACACACAGCACAATGCTGAGGCTAACCATACATTGGTAATTTCCCTCTCCCTGCAAAGCCAGGAGCTGGCTAGGAAATAATTTATCTGTGGCCTACCTTCCGATTCCGTCAGGTCTGAAATGAATGCAGCAGCTGGGCTTCAGTGGCAGGGATTGGGGCTGACTCTGTGAATCAGCAAAGAAGTCCCTGTGACAAGGATGCATGCTAAGGCTCAGCGCTGCTGTGTGCATGCTCTCTGTCTCTCCTCCTCCACCACCCTGTGCTTCTGTGTTGCTATGCAATCATATCACCAAGAGTAACAGCATCTCTCCAACCTCAGGCAGAGATACCCTTGACTGGGCAATGCAGGAACACACCAAGGGCAGCTCTGTGAAGTGCCTGGAATTTTGGAGGTTCCTTGGCTAGAGATCAAAGGAAGGAATAGAAGCGGGGAGATACAAAGAAAGAAAGACACACATGGAGGGAGGAGGAGACAAAATACACACAGAGGTAAAGAGAGAGGGAGAGAGAAATACAGACACAAAGGCACTACAGCGTGACCTCTGGAGACCTGACAGACTGCTGGATTCACACACAGTCCATGCAGCCTGCTGATGTCTATTAACAGCGTTTCTGGAGTGATGTGGCAGCTTTTGTTTTAGGATACCTATGTCCGTGTGTGTGCTGGAAATTGCTAAACAAGTTCTCAGTTAAGGAATAAAGCAGCTTAAATAAAAACCCAGGTATTCTTTATTCTTACATTGAATTTAATAATTTCTGTTTCTTTTGCAAAAAAAAAAAAACTAGATGGGTCCAACAATCCCAGACTTGGGGTATGAAATCCCAACCCAAATTTTGCCAAGTTTGGTACTATTTGGATTCAGTCCCTTAGAGGCAGAGGGCTTGAGCACTAACTTGGCTTTGAAACCACATTCAGACCTGGGATTTGGATCTGTGCCCGTATGTAACAAATAAATAGTTATAGTTACACTTTGTACTTTTTTTACCACCTTCCTCTCAAGGATCTCAAAGCACTATACTATTATTTAATAATTCTTATCTCCACTGCTATGATGATCAGTGCTCCCCACAACACACCTTTCGAGATCCATGGGTCCTACACATGCCTATCACATGTGGTGTACCTCATCGAGTGCATCAAATGCATCACCAATAATTACGTGGGTGAAACCAGACAATCACTATGCTCTTGAATGAACTCACAGAAAAATGATAAAAGACCTGTAGGCAAACACTTTTCACAAAGTGATCACTCTATATCTGACCTGTCCTCATCCTCAAAGGAAGCCTACGTGACACCTTCAAAAGAAAAGCCCAGGAGCTTAAATTCATAACTCCGCCAAGACTCTAAAAATCATGATCTCAGCAGAGATACTGATTTTTATGACTCATTACAACAATCTGTGAAACCCACTCACCCTCCTTTGTCCTATGACTGCAGAGATGTTAATTGTCCACTTCTTAAATGATCTGCAACACCCTTTATGCTAAATAACCTGTCTTGTTTTGTATTTAGCTGTGACACTCTGAATACCTTTCCCAGTCCTGAAAAAGCACTTTGAATAGGTGCTTATTTCCTTCACCAACAGAAATTAGTCCAGTAAGAGATGATCTCACCCACCTGTCTCTCTCATATCTGGAATCAACCAGCTACAACAATGCCTCAACAAGGAATTTTTCCTGTCTGTTTGCCAGGGAACACTGTTCCATAAAGCAGCTATGCCCCTAGTCCACTCAACACCAGGTCCATGGGTGTTCACACAGGGGTTTGCAGGAGTTAATGGGAGTCAAGCTGGTGCCTCAACACCTTTAGGACCCCACGTGCAGAACTAGTTGCCTTTTAGGCCTGGTTTACACAACAAAATTAGGTTGGTTTAGCTACATAAATCAGAGGTATGAAAAATCCACATCTCTAGCAGAATTGTTAAGCTGACCTAAGTCCCCAGGTGGACAGCATTAGGTTGATGGAAGAATTCTTCTGTCAATGTACCTACCACATTTCAGGGAAGAAGATTGTGTCTACACTGTTGTGAGTCTGTAGTATTAAGTGTAGACAAGCCCTTAGTGCTTGGCATGCTAGGGCTTGGAGCCGCCTTGGTCTTAGCACAGTTCCCAGTGAACAAAGTGTGCACATCATAATTGCGACTAACTGGTACCCTTGTCAGTCTCAGCACTGGGACGTAAGGACTGACTAGGCCATGAAGATTTTCACCCTTTCCCTCTGAGATGAACCCTCCAGATCAGGAGTAGAGCTGTGTGGAAAATGCTCTTCCCTGGCCCCTGACAATTTTCAAGATATCAAAAAAATTCCAGACCTGAATTGGGATGAAAAGTGGAAGTTTCAAAAATTTGTGAACTCAAAATCTGAAAAAAAAATTAGCACTTTAGATCAACCAAAACAAAGTATTTTGATTGTTCTGAAATGCTTTATTTTAATTTTGACCTTTTTATTTAACTTTTTTTATTACATTTAACACTAACATTTCAAAATGAAAAAAGTTGTTTTGAGTCAAAAATCCAAAGCTTTTCAGTGTGAAGATGTTGCAACAGTACACTGACAATTTTGAAATTTATTTCCCTTATAATTTTTCAAGTCGGGAGATTTGTCAAGACGAACTCTGCTTTGTGAACAGTTTTGGTTTGAATGAACTGGCATTTGGGGGTTCACTGAAAAAATTCCCAACCAGCTCCAATCAGGAGTGAGGCTGTGCACACGACACCTGTGCTGTCGATAAATATAAGGCTCATGTAAACATTTGGAAAAAGAAAATAGATCTTAAAATAAATAACATCTCAACTGTGGTGTCCAAGCACAACTGAGCAAATTAAGCATGTAGCAACAGGTCATACTGTGCTTGTCCTAGCTTGTAAAGCAGTTTTTCATGCTAAATGTATCAAATGAGCAGACAGCATATACCCACTGGCAGACAGACTTTCCTCTATTAGCTACTGTTCAATAGCTTCTGTTAATTTCATGACAGCAGCAGGACTGTTATGCAACAAAACTTAGTGTTCTGGAAAATCACAATCAGACCAGGGCCATTACGCTGCACTCAACTTTCCTTTTCTGTCTTAATGTTCCCTATTGATTCATCTGTGGAACCAACAGATTGTTCAGAGGCACAAAGAAAAGAAAAAGAAAAAAAGAAAGAAAACAGGATCTAGAAAGGTCATCCAGGTGTCTGACAGGCCACAATTCCATACTCTGCCCACATATCTACATCAGCGACATCATTACAGGACCTAACCAGATCAGCCACACCATCACCGGTTCATTCACCTGCACATCCACCAATGTAATATACGCCATCATATGCCAGCAATGCCCCTCTGCTATGTACATCGGCCAAACTGGACAGTCTCTACGGAAAAGGATAAATGGACACAAATCAGATATCAGGAATGGCAATATACAAAAACCTGTAGGAGAGCACTTCAACCTCCCTGGCCACACTATAGCAGACCTTAAGGTGGCCATCCTGCAGCAAAAAAACTTCAGGACCAGACTTCAAAGAGAAACTGCTGAGCTTCAGTTCATCTGCAAATTTGACACCATCAGCTCTGGACTAAACAAAGACTGTGAATGGCTTGCCAATTACAAAACCAGTTTCTCCTCCCTTGGTTTTCACACCTCTACTGCTAGAACAGGGCCTCACCCTCCCTGATTGAACTAACCTCGTTATCTCTAGCTTGCTTGCTAGCATATATATACCTGCCCCTGGAAATTTCCACTACCTGCGTCTGACGAAGTGGGTATTCACCCACGAAAGCTCACGCTCCAAAACGTCTGTTAGTCTATAAGGTGCCACAGGATTCTCTGCTGCTTTTACAGATCCAGACTAACACGGCTCCCCTCTGATACTTGACACAATTCCGTAGTGAGACATGACAATTGTGGGAAACACAGTGATGCATCTGCTCCTTAGACATTCATGGATGGAGTCATGACATCATGGATAAACATGTGAAGTACACGCCAATCCATACACGCCTAGTCACAGACGCACAGACAGACAACAGCATGGAGAAAGTAATTTAAACAGCATCCATCAAAGTTTCAAAAGTAGGGCACTTCGCAATAGAACTGTCTTAGATTATCATAATTGAAAAAGAATTAAAAGCAGCAAACTCCTGTTGCTTCAATGTAGTTTGAGATTCAGATACAAACTGAGAATCTCAGATGGAAAGTAGGCTTCATGGCTGGGAAGCACAATTACAGACTGCTGAGCCCCCATTGACTTAATGTTGTACCTGGGACAAGCCAGCCTAACAATTCAGACTTCATCATGCAACAAGTGAGACAAGCTCAGAAGATCCGTCACAAAGGCAGACTTTTAGTTCCTTTTACATAAGCAATAAAACTTTGAAGTTGATGCAAAGTTTTATTGAATACTAGTGCAAGATTTTTAAAAGACGACTAATATGTTGAGACAACTATGAGTCTTGTAAGGATGTGAGCTGCTGTATTCTATATGAGCTGCATTCTAGAGATTACAAGATTTTCCAATTAAGTTAACTAAGAACTCCAAGAATCCAACCTTAGAAAGACAGTTTATTGTCTATTCCAAACCTTTACTGATCAGCAAGGGTCTCAGTCTTTTCTTAATCTGTAAATAGTAAAGAGATGTTTTGGTAAAAGAACTGAGATACAAATCCCATCGTGAATTGTGATGGCTATATAACCACCAAGTATTCATCACAGGCATGCAGGAAGACCTAATATAGATACATACCCTTCACACTGATACATATCAACGTGTAGGAACGTTAATGTTCCCAGAGGAAAACTAACATGCAAACATACGGCAGATAAAACAAACCAAGAAAAATTCATCAGACATGTCCATACAGTCAAAGTGGGATCTGATTTTGGTCTGCATTCATTTAACTGAAGTTAGTCCCAATGTACACCAGCAAAATCAGAATCAGGACCACAGTAAACAATGCCCCCCTCTGAATTTGCAAAATACAGGGCACAACCCAAATACAAATGAACATGAACAATCGGTGTTTGTGGAGAATTACACTCGGGGAAGAAGTCAGCACAAGGCTTTTTAAGTTTCAACTGGGCCTCAGTCTAATGCCTCATCTTTTTGCAAGCTTTGTTCCTTTACTCTTTACTTTCAGGAGTTTTGTTCAAATGACCCCAGTGCCTGAATACCCATAACACTGAAGCTGATATCCTAACATCCTACCTTGAACAGCACCAACAAATAGATCATCAGCATTCCCATTTTCAGCTCAGACTTCAATCCTACGGATTTATTCAGCTTGATTCCAAAAAGTATTTTGTGTCTCACATCTCCATGGTTAGGTTACCTCCTCCAAAACAACTCCGGAATCAGACACATTCACACGGTTACTTGCTGAAACTCAGTCATTCCTTCACCTCCTTTCATACTGTGGTTGCCTCCTTTATGGTCCCTCGAAGTCGGGCCTCTCCTTCTCATTGCTGCTACATGGATAAGGGAATGCATCATGGTTACCTTCTGGAATCTTCACCAGCTTCCTTCCACTTCAGAATTCAGTAGACAATTTCCCACCTAAGCTTCAGTCTTCCATGGATTGACCCCCCCAAACACAGACTTTCCAACCCATTTCCTGTGCTCCTCAGGTAACAGCCTTCCTGAGTGTGCTTTGTCCCACGCTGCCTCAGTTATCTGAAAAAGTGCTGAGATGCTACAATAAGGCGTGCCATACAAAATGCTCAGAAAGATAGCTCTACATCCTTTTCAAATCTCATCTCTTCTCTTGTCCTTAGCTTGTGACTCTGGGATGGAGGAGACTTGGGTTCTATTTCTAGCTCTGCTACTGGCCTCCTGGGTGACCTTGGGAAAGTCACTTCGCATCCTCATGCCTCAGTTTCCCTATCGGTAACATGGGGATAATGATACTCATGTCCTTCGCAAAGCACTTTGAGATCTACTGATGAAATATGCTATACAAGAGCTTGGTATAGTTATTACTTCAAGTGCCTCCAGTTTCCCTTCAGTCAGCCATTGTGGACCCATTCTTGAAGTATGCTAAATCAGTGGATCTCAACCAGGGGTATGTGTACCTCTGGGGGCATGTGGAGCTCGTCCAGAGGGTACATCAACTCATCTAGGTATTTGCCTAGTTGTGCAACAGGCTACATAAAAAGCACTAGCGAAGTCAGTACAAACTAAAATTTCATACAGACAATGACTTGTTTATACTGCTCTATACACTCAATACACGGAAATGTAAGTACAATATTTATATTCCAATTGGTTTATTTTATTATATGGTCAAAATGGGAAAGTCAGCAATTTTTCAGTACTAGTGTGTTGTGACACTTGTATTTTTGTGCCTGATTTTGTAAGCAAGTTGTTTTTACGCGAGGTGAAACTTGGGGATATGCAAGACAAATCTGGTTCCTGATAGGGGTACAGCAGTCTGGAAAGGTTGAGAGCCACTGTGGTAAATTGAACGAACATACTCGGGCAGTACAGCCAAACATACATACACGACCCAGAAAGTAGAGAATCCAGCCAGAAAAGCAATGGGAAGAACTACTGAGAACATGAAAATAGTGGAGACGCTTGGTACAAGCGACGCAGCGCTACCTGAATTGAGGATTGTAAGGAAGGGTTCACCCCAGTAGCACAAGGTACTGGATTCCAGCCAAGAAGATTTTGAGGAATTAAGAAAGCTAGTGAGCAAATTGCAATAGGAAGAAGTATTACAATCCCCTGGAGAGGAAAAAGAGGTTTGGGAATCCTTCAGGATACCATATGCAAGCACCAAAGACAATTCCTCTGAAAAAGGAGAACTCGGGGAACACGAAGAATCCAAGGAACACAATTTGGGTCAATGGCAGACGCAGTGCAGAGGGCTGTTCCCTATGGGACATATTCATGTGCCTGAGTTTGGGTCTGAGTGATTTTTGATGCAGGATCCATGTGAAAATATTGTGTGAACACCATCCCTATCCAGCATCGAGGAATTTGCATACTATATTGATGCAGGAGGTGCTCCTCTCCAAGCATTTACCACAGCATGAGTACTGGGCACAGAGTAGCTCAGCACACTGCAGAAGGATAGCTGAGAATGGTGTACTAATCCCTCCTCAGGATCGGAACCTGCGTGATGTTCCAGTACAGGAGCAAAGAAGGCATGTTTGAAAGTAGGAGAGGACAAAAAGTTCCTTGTTCCGGGGCAAGGAATGAAAATAGAACTGGAAGTTCTGACTTTGCACCAAATCGAATCTAAGACTTGTTGCCCACTAGATTGTTACTACTTGTTTAAATAATTGATATTAAGTAAATTCCTCTCTCTCCCTCCCTCCCTCCCAGCACGAATAACCATAGTCTGATTCTATCCTGACAACATTTTGCATTAAGTTGTTTGGGGGAAAAAACAACAGTGGGGTCCTTTCTAGTGGCATTCTGCTTGGGTGGAACAGATACAAACAGACAGATTACACATGCTCAGAAATCAAACTGGCTCCCTTTGTGACTGCCCCTGCATAACAACTCAAAGGGTCTGTACTGAATAAGCGGAAATGAGAAAGATTATAGAGAGGAGGAAAAATCCTTTCAGGGCAGAGAGCATCCAAGACTGTGGGGTGGGGTGTGGGAGGGGGAGGAAGGAGTGCAATAGGAAAAGGAGGAATAGAAAAGGGAAAAATCAGGGAAGAGAGGAGACAATGGTAGCAGGGTGGAGGGAAAGGAGCACAGAGAGCTTTCATGGCTCTTCTTTGTTCTTCAAAGGCTGTCAATATGTTTATGCTGCGCCTTTCCATCTCTCTCCCTATTTGCTGGGTTTTGTACACAGGAGGAGGAGAGACATCACACAGGAGCTGCTGGAAATTCAGTTAGACACAGAACAGAGGTGCCCTAAGAGAAAGGAAACTGCTTAGTGATGCATGTACAATGTACCACGTTGCAGCCCCAGAAAGTCTTGAGGCTTTCTCCCGGACCCCTCTCTAGAGATCAGTTTCTTCCTGCTGAGATCATATCCAGGGCGGGCTAGAAGTCTAGCTGTTGGGGGAAGCAGGTTGAACTGAGTGACAGCATAACTTACACATGAAAAAAAAATATATAAGGAAAATTCTAACTCTACACATCTATAGCACCTCCTAGGCGAGGATCTCAAGGGTATTAGACCTTGAGGGTAAAACTGGCAAAAGGTACTTCAGTGACTTAGCAGCTTACGATCCACATTTGACCGTCAGTGAGAGTTAGGCTCCTGAGTCACTTCTGAAAATGGTAGTTAGGCACCTTTGGAAATTTTACCTTGAGCCGCTAAGGGTACATCTACACTGCCTTTGAAAATCTGTGGCAGTGAATCTTGGAGCATGGGTCTACTGACTCAGGCTAGCAGGGTTTGTGCTGTGGTGCTAAAAACAGCAGCATAGATATGGTGGCTCAGACTAGAGCTTGGTCTAAGCCCAGGGAAGGGGGTTGGCTTCAAAGAAGCTGTTTTTAGCGCTATAGCAAGAGCCCACATCTGTAGAACCTGGGCTCCAAGACGCTCTGCCATGGGTTTTAAAATTCAGCATAGACAGCCCTATGACTCACAATACCCCTATAGGGCAGGAAAGTACCATCCCCACTTTACAGTTGTGGAAACTGAGGCACAAAGCAATTAAACAACTTGCCCAAGGTCACAGAATAGAAAGTCTGTCTCAAAGTCAGGAACCAGACCCAAGTCTCTCAAGGCCCAGTCCAGTACCTTGAGCAAAATCCTGTAATTGCTTATGCCCGTGTTTAATTTTTGCACAGCGGTTACACTGAAGTGAATGGAATTACCCACATGTGTCACTGATTTCAGGATTGGGCTGTTACTTAGGAAGTGTGTAACATAACTGTTTGTAGAGCTCCTGGATAATCCTTAGCTGGAACCACACCACCATTACCTTTATGATTCTCTAAAATAAAGTCTGTTAGCACAAACCAGCACCAGCGACCAGTGACTATCTTGAGAACGTCACTGATTTTGCTATATAAGTGAACTGTTTCAGACAGCCAAATATGAAGAAGCCACAGTGTGTAGGGCACAGAGTAAAGCACTGGGAACAACTTGGGTTCTAATCTTCAGTGAACCAGCTGCTGATTGCATGACCTAAGACAAACCACTTTCCTTCCTCATCAGCCTACCCAGCTGGAAACTACAGAGTAAAAATCAGTGCATTAAGAGAAAGCCAGGTGTGGCTGGCTCTGAGACGAGCTTTTCTGGAGGGAAGAAATGCAACAAGACTCTGGTCTACTTTTCAGAATAACCATCATAAAGAGCAAATTTACTGCTGCTCTTTGTTGTTTACAGACCACATGCCTGCCATGGCTGAAAAGCAGATAGAACCCACCTTACTCCTCCTGCTCAGGAGCTGCCTCACCACAGAAATAAGCAGCTTGCCTGGGTAGCAAAGGTTTTGTGTGAACAAAGTAGGACACTTGATCAGCTGGTCCAATCCCATAATTAACCATCTTCATTCTTCTCTTCTCTTCTGTGGGCACAGATTAGCAATAAATCATTTTGTCACAGTGCCCAGGAGGTAACTGCCTAGAACTGGGGTTTATAACAGAGCATTAACTCAGCCAAAGGCAGCAGGAGATAGTGGTTAAAGTAAGTGCTAGGGGTTAAATTCAATTGATGGGGTACTGAAGTAAGCATTAATTGTTGTCCTTTGGTACCAGTTACATGCCATTAGAAGACTTCACGAGCATACGCATTGACAGTTGTTAGAGCTGCTATCCAACCCTCAGAGGTTCAATTTTCTGAGTGGCTACAGCTGTACCACCTTCTAAATCCTTGGGTCCTGATTTATTCATAGCATTAGGAATGCAAAATGCAAGCACAGGGAAGTAGGCCAACAAGAGAATAGAAAGCAGGAACACAGAGGAACCAGTTTCTTCATTCCAGCAGAAAATGGGTTGAAGCTGTTAACTCTTTCAGAATAGGCCAAGTGGATCTGAGAGGACAGCACTGCCTAAGGAATGAGATCCCATTGAATTAAGACAATGCACAAATGGAAGCTTCTCCCCAAAAAAGAAAATTTTAATTTTCAGACACTCAGAGCTAAAATGGCTTTAAAAAACAGTTCAGCCTGATAGCCTTAGGCATCTGCATTTCCAGATGGATTATGTTCAGCTCAATATGCCTGGCATTGAAAGGCTTAGTGGGTCTTGGGCTTCAAATTGTGGACCAGATTCTCAGTTGATATAAATCAGTATAGCTCCATTGAAGGCAGTAAAGCTATGGCAATAAATATCAGCTGAGGATCTGACCTTCTAACTTGAAATCCAGTCCAATACCTACATAACGGGGAGCACGGACCAGCCTTCATGTCGCACTCCCCATCAGTACCTGGCCTGGGCAAGCCAATGATTCAACCAGTGGACCAAATTCGGTGATGAATCCTGGTCAAGTGCCACCTGAGGCATGTTGCACATCCACTAAGAAGACCTACATAGAGGTTTTCTTAAAGTGAAAGGCTTCACTGTTTGGAAGTTTCAAAGCTGATTAACTAGAAAGCAGCCGAACGCAGTTTAGAGCTAAACAGTTGTGGATCTATCCTGCTTGTGACATAATGAACCTCTCATTAAACACAGGGAGGACCTCCCTCTATGAAGGGAAAGCAATGGTAATGGGATCTGTATACTTCTTACATTCTGGAGCATGATGTTGGTTTGTATTCATGGGGGAGAGAGGGGGGAGATAAAGCAGTCTGCACTGGATCAGCTAGCAGCATATACTCTCCAAACTTAGAGTAATCTGCTGAGCTGGCACCACGTTGCACACGCACACTTCATTATCCTGAGCAGGGGAACTCAAGTAGCATGAGAAAAGTACAGTAACTCCTCACTTAACGTTGTAGTTATGTTCCTGAAAAATTAGACTTTAAGTGAAACGATGTTAAGTGAATCCAATTTCCCTATAAGAATTAATGTAAATGCAGGGGTTAGGTTCCAGGGAATTTTTTTTTCATCAGACAAAAAACCATATATTATATAGATATACAAACAGTATACGTTTTAAACAAACAATTTAATACTGTTCATGGCTATGATGATTGTGAAGCTTGGTTGAGGTGGCGAAGTTAGAGGGTGGAAGAGGGAGGGATATTTCCCAGGGAATGCTTTGCTGCTAAATGATGAACTAGCCCTCGGCTGAGCCCTCAAGGGTTAACACATTGTTGTTAATGTAACCTCACACAAAGCAGCACGAACACGAGGGAGGGGAGACAGCATAGTAGACAGAGACAGACACACACCTTGTGTGTGGGAGAGAGAGAGATGCACACTGCCCCTTTAAGTAAGCTGACCCACTCTTAAGTGCATTGTCTTTTTAAGTGGATCAGGAAGTTGAGACAGCAGTGGCTTTTCCCCAAAGCTCTCTATGGCTCTCTCCATCCATGTCCCCTTCCCTCCTATATAGACATAGGTTAGCGCGGGTGCAGGAGCAGAGGGGGAGGAGGACACCTGACATTAGGCCCCCCTTCTCCCTCCTGCAAGCGCAAGCAGGAGTCTCTAGCTCAAGGCAGAGGACAGCGCCAAGGCACGAGGACAGGAGCTGCACATGGCAAGTGTTGGGGAGGGACAGCTGAATGCCGCGCAGTTGACTAACTTGCAATTGATAGCCTGCTGCATCAGTGCCAGCACAGGCGAACTTAGGGGAGCTGGGAGTTCATAGACTCATAGACTTAAGGTCAAAAGGGACCCATTATGATCATCTTGGTGGAGACAGGTGCGTGACGTTCGGGAGCTGACTCCTACAAAGCAGTGCTCACAGAATCCTCCCATACACTCCTGTAACAAACCCCTAACCTTATGTCTGAGTTATTGATCCCTAATGTGTTTTGAAGACCTCAAGCTTGCAGGAATCCTCCAGCAAGTGACTCATGCCCATGCTTGCAGAGGAAGCAAAAAAACCTCCAGGGCCTTTGCAAACTGCCCTTGGAGGAAAATTCCTTCCCGAGCACCAAAATTGCGATCAAAGTTAAACCCTGAGACATGGCGGCAAGACTACCAGCCAGCACCCAGGAAGAATTCTCTGTATTTACTCAGATCCCACTCCCATTCTAAACTCCTCATCACAGACCACTTGGGTCATACTTACTCTGCTGATCTATCTATAAACTGTTCAATTGCCAAATTAAGCTATCCCATCTATACCATCCCCTTGCCATAGGAGAACTATCGAGAGCTTGAGTCTTGAAAGCCAGATAAGTGTCCTTTTGCCTCCCACTACTCCCCTTGGAGGCTGTTCCAGAACTTCAACTCGCTCTACAATGGTTAGAAAACCCGATATCTAATTTCAAAGTTCTGAACTTCTCTAGTTGTCCGTTTATATCCATAATGTTCTTGTGTCCACATTGGTTGCTAAGCTTTAAATATTCCTCTCGGCTCCTAATAATTGAATCCCTGCCGAATATATTTATATAAAGAGCAATCATTATCCCCCCTCAGCCTTCTTTGAGGTTAGGCTAAACAAGCCAAGCTATCTTTTGAGGTCTCCTTTTATAAGACCAGGTTTTCTTGCCTTCGGTTTCAACTTCCTAGTAGTCCCTTCCTCTGTACCTGTTCCAGTTTGATTCGTCACTTCTTTAAACATGGAGACCAGACACTGCACAGCACTATTCCAGATGAGGTCTCACCAGCTGGCCTGTATCAATCTGGTACCTAAATCTCCTTATCTTTGGCTGAGATACCTTGCCTGATGAGTTACATAAAAACCACGATGTGCGATTTATTTATGCGCACATCTACGACTGGCAGGCTCATCAGTCATTTGTAGGGAGCTGGAAGACGTGTTCCACTGGCCAGCTAGGGTGGTCTCCGCTTTCTCGGCAGCCTTGTGAAAAGTCCTGCTTGCTAAGTGCCGTATCTGTAGGACACAGCATGCCATTATAACGTGCTTTTAAACTGGTTGAAACAAGTTTAGTATTGGCCTTAGGCCAAAGAGCGGACATAGCCTGTGGGAAGCTCCCTTTTTGGCATATGTATAGTTGCTTTTGTATTGTGTTTATATATGCTGTATTGCTCCCGGGTCCGCCGTTTGGAGCTCCGACCCAGGCCGACGCTTGTAGCTTGGTGCTGGTCGTCCCGACCAGCTTTAAGTGACAGCAACGGCCGGGGTCCCTGATGAGCGATGTGTCCTTTACCTTCATTACAAGGCCAGATAACTCCTGTGTGTGTGTGAGCCTCTCGCTCGGCAGAGCACTAACAGCGACGTAACAGTGCCATCCTGTGATCAACCAATACTCCGAGGCCTCTACTCCTACTCTGTTACTTGCAACTGATGCGTCCCAATTTTATAGACTAAAATTGGCTTGTTATTGGAATCCCTAAATCATGTACCTTGCTACTTTCACTAATTAAATTTCGGTCTATTACTATTACTCCAGTTTTACGAGAGTCATCTAGATCTGTCTGTAGGATATCCCTGTCCTCTCTGTTGGTTAGCAATACCTCCCAGCTTTGTGTCTCTTGCAAAACTTTATTAGCACATTCCGACTTTTTGCTGGGCCAAGGTCAATACATATAAAAGGTTAAATAAGATTGGCCCAAACTTGATGCCCTGACGGAACTCACTAGGTAACCTCTTCCAGCTACGTTACCGTTTCAGTACGATCCCGTTTTAGTCTCCCCTTTAACCAGTTCCGTTATCCACCTTTCAATTTTAATATTGATCCCATTTTTTCCATTTAAGACTAACAAATTCCCCATGTGGATACTCGTGTCAAATGCCATTCTGAATCTGCAGGTAAATTTAGATCCACTGCATTCGCTTTGTTAAAAATCTGTTACGCTTCTCAAGAAGGAGAGTCAGGTTGGTTTGGGCGACGATCTATCTTTAGTAAAACCATGTTTTATTTGTCCCATTTACCATTGGGACCTCAATGTCCTTAACTTACTTTCTCCTTTTAAATTTTCCAAGACTTATCATGATTACAGATGTCAAATACAGGTCTACAGTTACTTGGATCATTTTTCCTCCTTCCTTAAGAATAGGAACTATGTTAGCAATTTCTCCAGTCATTACGGTTACAACCCCGTGAGTTTTTACGATTCATTAAAAATTCTTGCTAATTGGGCTTGCTATTTTCATGTGCCAGTTTCTTTAACTCTTCTTGTGGATGAAGATTATCTGGCTCTCTGATTCTGTTGTGCCCATTAGCTGTTCGAGTTTGGCTTCGTACTTCGGTTGGTGGTATATCTACCTCCATATCCTCTCCCCTTTTGTCATCCTTCATCATCCCTAAGCTCCTCTTAGTGCTTATTAAAGACTGAGCAAGTACGTTTTATTTAAGACTATTGGGCCATGCCAAGATATCTTTAACTCCATTTGATTCCTCAGTGTTTAGTCGGTCCCACTTCTTCTTTCTTGTTTTCTGGTCTGATTTATATATGGCGTATTAAACCTTTTTACTATTGTTGTAGTCCTTTGCAAGATCTCCTAAGTCTACATGTTTAGCCTTTCTCACTTCTATCCCTACATGTTCTGACCCTCAATAGGTAGCGTTCCTTGGGCTCATCACTTCATTCTCCACTCTTGTAGGACTTTCGTGCTTTTTCCTAATCATTTCTGAGATGCTTGCTCATCCAGGCTTGGTCTACAGACTTCCTGGCCTATGAAAGATGGGGATTTTTTTCCTTTATCTTGGATGCAGGCTTCTGATAGTTCTGAACTTGAAGTAATTCCAGGCCTCCTCTGCCTTTAGATCCACAAGTTCTTCAGTCCAATCCACTTCCCTAACTAATTTCCTTAATTCTTTAAAGTTAGCCCTTTTGAAATAAAAAACCCTAGTCCTAGATCTATTTTTGTTTATCCTTCCATCTAGTTTGAACTGAATTAGCTCATGATCACTCGAACCAAGGTTGTCCCCTACAACCAGCTGATGGGGGGCTGCCAGTCCACCCTGGTTACAAGCCCCCACCAGCTAGCTGCAAGCAGTGAATGAAGCAGGAAGTTACCAAACGACGTTAGAAGGGAGCATTGCACAACTTTAAATAAGCATATTCCCTAATTGATCAGCAACGTAACAATGAAACAATGTTAGCCGGGACGACTTTAAGTGAGGAGTTACTGTACATGCTTTGCTGATGAATGAAAGCTGTGCAAAAGATGAGGTTCAAGAACAACCTACATCTCAAATTTAGTTTCCCAAAGTATTTTGTAGCCAAAAATCTACATTTTTTAAATTTAACAGGTTGTATGCAATTCCCTCAAGAAGCAGCTGCTGAGTTGACCTGAACTTAAAATAGTGTGGGGGAGCTGACCGGGAGCATGAACCTGAAGCTGCAAATGAGGAAAAGCCTCCCACAATTCAGAGTCTTTGTAGAACAGCAACAGAAGAACATCACACCTGTATGGAACTTTGGCAATGGCAACATTAGCCAAGCACACCCCCTCCGAAGTGCTGTGTGGGGCATAGCTGGAGTGGAGTCAGAGGACTAACACAGCAAAATAAAGGGACTGGTGGGCAAATCATAACCAGCAGAAGAAATTAATGAGGAAAAACATGGTTACCCAACTTTTCGTAACTGTTCTTCAAGATGTGTTGCTCAAGTCCATTCCATTGTAGGTGTCCACCTGCTCACATGCATGGTCATCAGACACATTTGGCTTAGTGGTATCCATAGGGCCAGCTGTGCTGCCCCCTTGAGTGCTGCGCTCATGTGCTAGTATATCAGGAGCCGCCGGCCCTACGCCCACTCGGTTCCTTCTTGCCGACAACTCTGACAGAGAAATGGGAGGGCGGGTAATGGAATGGACATGAGCAACACATCTCGAAGAACAAACAGTTATGAAAAGGTGGGTAAAGTTTTTTTCTTCTTCGAGTGCTTGCTCACGTCGATTCCATTGTAGGTGACTCATAAGCAGAATCCTCAGAGATAGGCTTGGACTTTACCGTCTTGCAGTTTGCAGCACTGCTCTGCCAAAGGCAGCATCATCTTGAACTTGCTGGGTGAGCGCATAATGTGATGTTAACATGTGGACTGATGACAGATCACAGCCAAACAGATTTCCTGGATTGGCACCTGCACCAGGAGGGCTCATGATGCCCACGCACCCTAGTCAAATGATTTGTTACAATCGCTGGCGGCGGCACCTTTGCCAGCTCATAGCAGTAGCAAATGCAGGCTGTGATCCAGAATGAGATTCTCTGAGCAGATACTGGTCGGCCTTTCATCCTGTCTGACACGAACAACTGTATTGATTTGCGGAATGGCTTCGGTCTATCTTTGTAGAATGCCAGCGCTCTCCTGACGCCAAAGGTGTGAAGTCTGTACTCCTCATCTGTTGCATGAGGCTTTGGATAGATGACTGGTAAATATATGTCCTGGCCAGTATGAAACTAGGAGAGGAACTTGGGCAGAACGCCAGGTGCGATGCAGCTGGACCTTGTCCTTGAGGAAGACTGTACAGGGTAGATCTGAAGTGAGGCTCTGATCTCTGACACCCTGCGGGCTGAGGTTATAGCGACCAGGAAAGACACCTTCCAAGACAGCAGCAGGAGGGAGCAGGTAGCCAAAGGCTCAAATGGGGAACCCATGAGCCTGGACAGCATGAGGTTCAAGTCCCAAGAAGGAACAAGGTCCTGGATGTGCAGATAGAGGCACTCCAGACCCTTTAAAAACCTTGCCGTCATAGGATGGGCGAAGAGAGACCTGCCCTGGAGCAGGGGATGCAACGCTAAGAGGGCTGCCAGGTGGACCTTGACGGAAGAGAGGGACATCCCTTGCAGCTGAGATGCAGCAAGTAATCCAAGACATCTTGCAGCAAGACCTGAAGGCACCACTCCGAACCCCAACATGCAAACCATTTCCACTTTGCTAGGTAGGTCGCCCTGGTGGAGGATTTTCTGCTGCCCAGCAAAACCTGTTGAACACAGGCCAAGCATGCCTGTTCTTCCACGCTCAACCATGCAGGAGCCAAGCTGTCAGATGCAGCACTGCCAGGTTTGGATGTAGCAGGTTGATGTGGTTCTGTGACAGCAAGTCCGGCCAAAGAGGTGGGGGAAGAGAGGCAACTGCCAAAAGGTCCAACAGCATGCTGAATGAGTGCTGACGGGGCCATGCGGGGTCACAAGGATAACTCTCTGTAGTGAGGCGGCATTACAGGCCCCTTTGAGGGCAGAGCCTAGATCGACCTGCCCCCCATGCCGGAAGTACCGGGGCGTGGATGGAAGTATAAGAGGCTGGCCCTACAGCACAGTTGGGGGAGAGCCTGCAATGGAAGACAATGCTCGGCCTGTTCTCCAGAGGTCCCGAGAGGAGCCAGCACCTGGCTGCAGGGCTGGCTCTAGTCATTTTGCCACCCCAAGCATGGTGGCATGCCGCAGGGGGCGCTCTGCTGCTCGCCAGTCCCGCGGCTCCGGTGGACCTCCCACAGGCGTGCCTGTGGATGCTCCACTGGAGCTGCCGGACTAGCTGACCCTCCACAGGGATGCTTGCGGGAGGTCCACCGGAGCCACCTGCTGCCCTCCCGGCAAGCGGCAGAGCGCCCTCCGCGGCATGCCCCCACAAGCACGCGCTTGGCATGCTGGGGCCTGGAGCCAACCCTGCCTGGCTGTTCCCGATCCCCAGACGTGGACGACGACTAGCCTGGAGTACCTGCTGCAGTTTACCCCGATGAGCCGGAAGAGGCCTGGAGGCTGCAGGTACCAAACCCTGGGGAGGCAGGAAGTAGCCCAGGAGCAGCCAGCTGCAGAGCCTGGCGCAGCTCAGTAGGCATGTTGCAACTGGATCCCTGCCAACACTGGGGCAGCCACTCCTGCCTTTGTCAGGGCCCTGGACTGGGATGCGGTGGAGTAGGGTGGGCCCATGTCCCCCTGCCATCCCACCCGGGGTGGCTGACCCCCTACACAGTGCAAGAAGGCTCTAGCCCAGGACAGGAGCTCCCTTACCACTCATCTTTGGAGATTGTTGGTTTCAGAGAATCAGATTATTAGGGTTGGAAGGGACCTCAAGAGATCATCTAGTCCAACCTCCTGCTCAAAGCAGGACCAATCCCCAAATCCCTAAATGGCCCTCTCAAGGACTGAACTCACAACCCTGGGTTTAGCAGGCCAATGCTCAAACCACTGAACTATCCCTCCCCCCAGGCCAAAGCCAGCCCTGAGAGACTGTGTTTTTGCTGGCAGCCTGAACTCCGCCCAGGCCGCAGCCAGCCCTGATAGACTGTGGTTAAGGGCTGACTACTTGAGCTACCCCAGTCCAGGCTAAAGCCGGGTATTGACTATTTACCACACAGCCCTATTGGGGCTTTTGCCTATCTTACAGACTCTGATCCTGACCCCACAGGTCTAGCTTGAGTGGCCTCCCTCTGACAGGGAGAGTGAGGCAGCATTACATTCTTGCTCTGTCATGCTTGACTTTCACCAGGACCCTGTGGATTAACGGCATCGGTAGAAAGGCATACCAGCCAGAGCAACCGCAGCCTTGACCGCACCAGACTGGGAGCAACCTCAGCCCTAGCCACTCTGGGCCGGTGGGACCCCAGCCCCAGCGGGACCCCTGGAGGAACCCCAGTCCCAGCCCCTGCCATGCCAGGCCAGCTGGAGGGACCTCGGTTAATGGTTAACTGGTTAAACAATATCATTTTCATAATTTAACTGATTAACTTTTTAAACTGATATTTACATCTCTATCTGGTACTGGGCTCGGTGCCGGTAGCTGGTGCTCTGAGATAGTGGCCGATGAGTGGAGCGAAGTGGGCACACCCATGACTGGAACCCCCCCATGCGTTCCAACAAGGCCACCGCATGGGCCACTGCCACTGCTTGCTCAATAGCCCATTCTCGCCAGTGGGTTGTAGGCAATGGGCTGAAGCAACCCTCGGATCTGGAGTATCCCCTTTCTGGAGACCACAGAGTGGCTGTAGATGCCTGAGTCTGCCTTGAGACCACCGATAACAGTGACCGGTACCCTGCACAGAGGGACAAGTACCTACAGTGTGGAGACTGGGGTTGGTGTCGGGGGAGACCGGAGGTGGGAAGGAGAACACTGCCATGGCGTCAGCGACTGGCATCGGTGATGAGATGACAACTTGTGGGATGGCGATTGGTGCCAGCAGTAGGGGGACCAGCACCTCCCTCTCAGTCAACGACGGTGACTGTGCCTGCAACCGCGGTGCTGGTGACCGATGGTGAACATCTGCCAACCTGGATGAAGGCTCCAGCATCCGTCAGCATGGAGGTGGAGAGTGCGTCTTCACCTCAGGGGATCTGCGGTGCTCCACTGCTCTCTGGGGAGCCTTATCAGCTGGCTTTCTCTCTCGGGGAACCTTCACCAAAGCTTCCGGCACCTGCAGCGCTGGCGGTGGCCTGTGCTCCTCCAACACCTGGGAAGCATGCATTGGCATCAGTGCCAGCAAGGAAGTCGGTCCAGTACCACTCGCAGGAGTTGGAGGAAGACCTTTTACTGGGCTAATGGCCTCAACTGGAGAAGGCCAACTGCAGGGCTCTGGGGTAAGTGGACAGCCCAAGGCAGAGCCTTTGCCTGTTGCCATCTGGCTTTTCTTCACCAGTGCCAAGGAACCGTGATTTCACGCCTTCTTTTTTGGTACCGGTGACAGGGAGCAGTGCTGTACGGAGCCTGGTGCTGCAGGTGCACTTTTTACCAATGCTGAGGTGCTCGGTGACTCATGCCGAGATGGCTCAGATGCTGGACAAAGGACAGACTCCATATGGAGAGCCTGGAGTCAAATATCCCGCTCTTTAGGGACGCAAGGCCAAAAATTCTTACAGATACGGCATTTGTCTTTGACGTGTGCCTCTCCCAAGTACTTGAAACAACTGCTGTGAGGGTCACTAACAGGCATAAGTCTGCTACAGTCTGCACAGAGCTTGAAACCCAGAGACCTTAAGTACTAACAACTAAACTATTAACAGGTACTTAACACTAACTACTAAGGATATGGCTACGCTTTGAAGTGTGAGTGTGGTCAGAGCGGCAGTGCTGGGAGAGAGCTCTCCCAGCGCTGCATGTAAACCACACCCTTTACGGGTGTAGCGTGCAGCGCTGGGAGCCGCGCTCCCAGTGCTGCCGCCCTGATTACACTGACGCTTTACAGCGCTGTATCTTGCAGCGCTCAGGGGGGTGTTTTTTCACACCCCTGAGCACGAAACTTGCAGTGCTGTAAAGTGTGAGTGTAGCCAAGGCCTAAGAAAAACTATATACAAGGCCTTAAGGCACAAAGTCCAAGACTGAGGGTGGATCTACAATGGCAGTTACAGGGCCAGGAGTTACAACACTGCTTAGAGAATGCTGAAGGGAAACCGCTGTTGTGTGTTCACACAGTCAGCTGCCTCACAATAGCATGTTCACACTTGCAGCAGTATTCGGAGCAGCGCACTCTGGCGAGGTAGCCCAGAAAGCATTTCTTCCTTTTCTGCTGCTAAGAGTTATGGGAAGACGGAAGGGGTTGCGAGGCATCCTGGGTCCTGTCCTAATGACCCGTGATGCAATGCATCGCATCCCAGCAATCCCTGTGCTTCCATCCACATTTGGCACCATCTTTCAATCGTTTGTTTACTGCATGCCCTGCTCTTTGGTCTTCAGGAATGGATCTCGAACTGTTGACCAGTATGTTGCTCGCTCTGACTAACACGTCATGGGTGGCAGTGGAGTTATTCCTTAAACTACAAAGGAAAGAGGAGTGCAACACTGATCTCACCACACATACTAGCTACGACTCGAGATTGCTTGTGGCCTTCACAGAGGTGCTGACCACAGTGGAACGCCGCTTTTGAGCTCAGGAAACAAACACTGAGTGGTTGGATCACATTGTCATGCATGTCTAGGATGACAAGCAGTGGCTGCAGAACTTTCGGATGAGGAAAGTCAGATTCACGGGACTTTGTGATGGGCTCACCTCAGCCCTGTGGTGCAACAACATGAGAATGAGAGCTACCCTGCCGTTGGAGAAGCACATGGCAATTGCACTGTGGAAGCTGGCTACGCCAGACTGCTACTGATTGGTCCCTAACCAGTTCTGAGTGGGAAAGTCAACCGTTGGACTTGCGTTGATGGAAGTGTGCAGGGCCATTAATCGCATCCTGCTCCGAAAGACTGTGACTCTGGGCCACGTCTGTGACATTGTGGATGGGTTTGCAGAAATGGCCTTCCCTAACTGTCGAGGGGCACTAGATGTATGCATATTCCAATTCTGGCTTCAGACCACCTAGCCACCGAGTACATTAATTGGAAGGGGTATTTCTCAATGGTTCTAAGGCACTTGTGGGTCACTGTAGGCGTTTCACAGACATTAACGTAGGCTGGTCCGGAAAGGTGCATGACACACGCATCTTTTGGAACACTGACCTGTTCAGTAAGCTGCATGCAGGGACTTTCTTCCCAGACCAGATCACCGTAGAGGAAGTCGAAATGCCCATTGTGATCCTGGGAGACCCCGCCTATCCCTTAATGCCATGGCTCATGAAGACATACACGGGGCAACTTGACAGCAGCAAGGAGCGGTTCAACAGACTGAGCAAGTGCAGAATGACTGTTGTGTGTGCTTTTGGCCATTTAAAGGCCCGCTGGCGCCACCTCTGTGGGAAGGTGGACCTGGCCAATGACAATATTCCTGTGCTTATAGCTGCGTGCTGTATGCTCCATAATATTTGTGAAGGGAAGAGTGAAAGCTTCACTCAGGGTTGGACACAGAGGCTCAGCACCTGGAGGCTGAGTTTGAACAGCCAGAGACCAGAGCTATTAGAGGGACGCAGTGTGAGGCCATAAGGATCAGGGATGCCTTGGGGTAGCAATTTGAAGCTGAAAGCCACTAATATTTGTTGCTATGCTTGGGAGTGCAGTGCTTGCAATGCTAGGAGGTGATTGTGATTGATGCAGATGGTGCAATATGAAGGTTTAACAATTGTCTGTCTGTCTGTTTGCAGGGCTCTGTTTGCTTTCAATTAATAGATAAAGATTGCTTTCAAACCAACACAATTCTATTATTAAAAAACAACAACTGGAGGAGAGTCAAACAAAAAACCAACCAACCAACCAACCAACAAAAACCATTAGCAGTAAGGGGGACAGGGGAAGGGAAGGCCCCAGGAGGAGGTGGGAGTCCCAGGATGGCTAAAGATTTGTGTATGTCCAGGGATCATATCCAACCTTCTTCTTTGCAGTACAATGCAGCGGGTACTGTACTTTAGCAGGGCCAAACTGCAGAGGGATGAGTGTTGAGTGCAGTGGGAGTCCGCAGTGCTGGACTGTGACGAGGGAGGAGTGAAATGCCATGGGTATAGACTGGAGCCAGGAGGTTGATAAGAGTGTATTGGCAGTGTCTGGGGGGAGCAAGGGAAAGAGTTTTGTGACAATGGCTGCAGGGGAGGGTGGGCGCGGAGCTAATATCGCCTGGAGCGTGTCTGCTTGGTGCGCCATAACATTTAAGAGCTGCTCCGTGGCTTCATTCTGGCATGCCATGTTCTCCTTTTGATCTCTCTTCTCACTGTCCCGCCACTCCTTCAATTCCTGTTTCTTGGCTGCAGAGTGCATCATAACATCACATAGAAAATCCTATTTAGCTCTTGGCTGCTTTCTAATTCTGTGCAGCCGTTTCGCCGCCAATAACGAAGAGGGAGGCTGAGCTCCGAAGGTTATCTCTGTGATTGTGAAGTTTAAATGCAACAGTTTACAACAGACAACACTGATTCAGTGATTTAAAACACAGCCAGTACTCACACAGCTGTCACTAACTGCTGACCCCAGGCAAGCACCATAAGCCACAAGCCAAAATGGTGAGTAGCCGCAGGGGCAGGGTAAATCACTCTTTCTGGACCTTGCTGTACATTGGTCACATGGCTTTTGGGAAGAGCCAGCACTGGAGGGGGGCGAGGGGCTTGATAATCATTCCTCTCCCAACACTTTCCACAGGATGTGTTCGTTATGGAACACATTGGAGGGAGGGATAGCTCAGTGGCAATTCTTCAACAAAAAAACGTCAAAAACAGACTCCAACAAGAAACTGCAGAACTAGAATTAATTTGCAAACCGGATACCATCAAATTAGGCCTGAATAAAGAATGGGAGTGGATGGGTCTCTACAAAAAGTAATTTTCCTCTCTGCTGATACTCACACCTTCTTGTCAACTGTTGGAAATGGGTGATGTCCACCTTGATTGCGTTGGCCTCGTTAGCACTACAAAAGTAATTTTCCTCCTTTGATATTCATCCCTTCTTGTCAGCTGTTGAGATTATGTCACTTCCACCTTAATTGAATTGGCCTCATTAGCACTGACCCCCTACTTGGTAAGGCAACTCCCATCTTTTCACATGCTGTAATATTTGTACTGCTTACTGTATCTTTCAATCCATGAGTCTGATGAAGTGGGTTTTAGCCCACAAAAGCTTATGCCCAAATAAATGTGTTAGTCTCTAAAGTGCCACAAGGACTCCTCATGATTTTTTCATCAAGTAGGAGAATACTGTACGACTCTGTATGCAGGTATGGTTAGCTATTAGTGCTGCCAGGTGGACTCTTAAAGGAGCTTATACACAGCTCCAAGCTCTTTAGTGACAGATGATCCAAGTCTCCAAAAATGATAATTGGTGTTGGGCCCCAATAGTGAACAGTTTCCACTTGGTAGAATGTGTAAGTTTGGTAGAATACTTCCCTACGATGAACTAGTCTATTCTGGACCTCTGAAGAAGATTGGAGGTTAGCCAGCTGGCATCCATGTGTAATGAAGGAGATGTACAGTACCTCCTTCTGGAAGAAGCAATAACTGCAGTAGAGGATGGATGGATAGATGTGTGTGTTCCAAAGCCAAAAGGGGCCATCTGGTCTGACTCCCTGTATCACACAGGCCATAGAACTCTCCCAAAATCATTGCTAGATCAGATTTTAGAAAAACATCCAAGCCAGATTTTAAAATTATCAGTGGAGAATCCACCACAACCCTTAGTAAGTTTTCCAATGGTTAATTACTCTCATGCAGTACATGTTAAAAAAATGTACACCTTATTTCCAGTCTGAATTTGTCTGTCACAGAGTGGCTGGTCTCTGTGATTAAAAATAGGCCCAGTGCCCCTATGCCAGAGCAGGTGCTCACAGTTGAGCCAATTAATGCAGCAGGGCAGCACCTGGACTATAAAGGATCACAGGACATTCAGTGAGGGCAAAACTGCAGCTATCCTGCAAAGGCTCCCAAAGAAGAGTGTTGATGCTGGGGAAGAAGACCCTTCTTAAGGCTGGGTGGGTGATTTGTGGGCCTTTTCTTGGGGAAGGGGGGGTTGGAGCTTTGCATATAAAGAAACCTGACCTCTAGAAGGGTTGTGATTGAATGAGAGAGACTATATGGGTTTTGTTTAAGGAGCCCTAAATTAGGGGAAAACTAGAGTTGCTCAGGTGCCAGCCATCAACTTCTAGCCGTTGGCTCGTGGTGTACCTTTTGCTGCTAGCTGGAAGAGCCTATTATTAAAGATTTGTTCCCCCACGTGGATACTTACAGACAGGAATCAAGTCACCCCTTTATTTTTACTTAAAGCTAAATAGCCTCAAGGAGCTCAATCTATCACCATAAACACAGGTTTTCTAACCCTTTAATCATTCTCTTCTGTGAACCTTCTCCAATTTATCAACATCACTCTTGAATTGTGGGCACTAGAGCTAGACACGGTATGCTAGCAGCAGATGCACCAGTGCCAAATATAGAGGTAAAATAACTTCTCTTCTCCTACTTGAGATTCCTGTTTATGCATTCCATAATCAGATTAGCTCTTTTGGCCACAGCATCACACAGGGAGCTTATGTTCAGCTGATTATCCACCACAAACTATCAAATCTAAGAACCAGAATTGCATTGGCCAAGCCAGCAGTGGTGCTACATGGTCATCGTGACTGAGCTCTAGCTGAGCTTTGTTAGAATCCATGGTATCAAAGCAATTGGCAGGTAAGCATATATCATCCCTGGAGTACAGACAGGTAGGAAGGCATGACAGGGAACCAGAGCTTTGACACACGCACCCCCTGCAACAAAAAGTGTATGGGTGACTATACCTCATAAATGATGGTGTCTTTGACTGATTACTTGCGGTTGGTTGCAAATTGCCTGCTAAGGTGGTCTGCAAGGATTAGGTCTGCAAACCTAGTAAGTAAAAAGCTCCTGGAGTAATTTAATGGTGAATACATCAGTTCCTGAAACTCTCAGCTTTTTGACATGGGGACAGGGAGGGAAGGAATAAGAAATATCAGCAGGCAGAGATGAGCATGATCTAACACATTACTGAGGCATTGATTGTCCTGATCTGTCTGTTCCTTCATTACAGAATGGAATGCTGCAAATGCCTGATAAATAGCTCCCAAACTCCAGCATGCTTATTTCAAGGCAGACTTCCTGGGACGTCGACTGTGGGTTTGGAGATGGCCTAAGGGGGCTCCCCAGGAGAGTGTGGAAGCATTTGTCAGCAGCAGCCTGACGGCAACGGTATCAAAAAAGGGTACCCTCCTTGCATACCTTTAGAGAATTCTTCCACAAGTTCAATAATCTGTATAAGCATAGCATCTAGAAGTCCTAGTCATGGAGCAGGACCCCACTGTACAAACATATAACAAAGATGGTCCGTCTCCAAATAAAAATTGGGGAAACCTATTTCTTTTCATCTAGATGATGTATGTTGGAGAGATTTTAACCACTCGCTGCACAGAGCAAGTGAAGTCTGGCATGCTGTGTTACGTAAATACAGGAAGCCACATGCCCTAGAAGGCAGAGACAGGCTGTCACAATATTTGTGGATGGGTCTATAACTAGCTGAGATCCATTATGGAGAAAGGCCACAGTGAACCCCATGGTCTATTAAAATAAAATATGCTCCAGATTCCCTACTGCAGGCAAAGGAATTAAATGAAAGAGACCTTGAAGAGCAATTAGGTGATATCTCCCTGCCATCCTCAGAGGCTGAAAATGAATATTCCACCTGTAAAAGTAGAGTTTACTTAACAGGAGCTCCAGGCAAAACCAGTCTCTGTACTACTACTGCATGGTATTTGTGGCCAGTACCATGAAGGGTATTTTCACCACAGAGGAGAGGTGATTTGGGTAGAGCTTGCACTGCAAGATCATGTGACACCATAAAAGCTTTCAGTACTGGGATTGATGATACCAAGGAGAGCTGGATGGAGGCCATTGGTACTGATGTGGTGGGCTGAGTTTCAGTACTGAGGAACAGTCACCTTGTAAGAGAGCCCAACCTGAGGGGATACTGGAGCACAGTGAGAATGTCAGTAGGATGCATTCTGGGCCTTGAGCTACCCTTTAAAGAGAAAGGATGAGGAGATATCTTTTTCCTATTAGGACCCCATGAGGGTGACCGAGTTTTATGTTCTACAGAAGCAGGAAAAAAAGGCCTGAAGACATCACAAGTTAACGTCAAACAAAAGTTCATTCTGTCAAGAGTGAAAGTCTTTCAGCAAAATGTTCTCCCCCTATCTGGGAAGATAGGAGCCACACAGGTGGGCATAGCCACAGATGAGAAAGTAAAAAACCATTTCTCAGACCCACTGTTTGAACATAAGAGTTTATTAACAAGATCATTAGTCTTCAACAATGTGACCCCAAGACTAATATGGTATTGGAGACAAAGGAACAAGCAGGATTTTTCACAGGCAAGACACCACCATCTGTTGGTAACCATTGTTGAAAACAGAAACACACATCAACATTTCCTGAAGTGTCTCCTGTTCGGAGGCAGAAAGAAAATACAAAACTACTTGGAATCATGATCAATGTTCTCTCTCTTGTCCTCTGAGCATGGAAGTTGAAGAGTCCCAATCCTGCTTTAGACCATCAGTATGAAGTTCACTTAAAATATCCAGCTTAGGAAATGGAGTTTGGTTTCTTTTAACTGGATCTGAGTTTTAAAAGGGGCAGGAAGGAAGAAACATTTCACAAGAGAGTTCCTCTGCAGTGGCACTATGGCAGTATTTTACATAATATAAACATATATAATATACAGTTATGTACATTGCTATAAGCACAAAAGGGGAAACTGCATTTAGACTTGTCACAAGAAAATAGTGAGCTGTTAGCAATGCCCTTCAGGTGCTCAAAACATCCATAAAATGTGAACTTCAGCACTAAATCTTCCAGCTGCAGTGCGAGAATGTTCTACAGACTGGTACAAAGGAAAGCATCCTCAGGTTTCATACTGAAAGCAAAATCTAAGGTGTCGGTTAGGCCAGCCTGTCACAGACCCTCAAAACCAGTATAAATAGATTCCACCACAGAGGACCCAGCAGGTTCCTTAAAGTCCCTGAGTCAATATATTCAATACCCTAGAAAGGTGTTTGTGCATGCACACTGCAGTGGGAGGTCAGGAATCACTTCTAAGTGAAGGAGCACTGAAATAAGAAAGGCAGAAGTGTCTGCGGCTTAGTTGAAGTAGACATTCCAGTATGAGGAAGTTGATAGTGAATTGCACAGGATACAAACTCAGCAGCATCACACCACAGAAGTTTGGCAGGGACATCCAGGTTCAGTGCACTGTTGAATAAGGTCAGTTCAACCATTCTCTCTCGGTCCTTTTTTTCCTAAGGTGACGTCAGTATCAAAATGTAACACGGCTAATGGCTACGTCTACTTCTTCCCCTAGACAGAGGTGTCAGAGGCGGGGCCTCCTATACTCTTCTTTCCTGGTCTGGACAACCAGAAGAATCCATATGAACCAGTCTGTTACACCTGAGCATTCCCTGACTTGGTTTGGGAGACTTGAGAAACACGATTGATGCTGCTTTCGATGAAGAGTTTCAGGCCTTGTAACCCCTGCACATACAGATATTCCAGATACCAGTTCCACCTCCTCCCCTATAGAAACAGAAATAGGGCAGTTAAGTGTCTGGGGCCATAGATGCAGTTGTAGCCTCCTTTTGCCTTAACCTGGAAATATGGAAATACAGACTGTAAAAGCCTGAATACACCTGCCCTGCCACATGATTATGCACCGGCACCAAGATTACATCCCATCCCAGGCTCCCAAGTGACTGGATGCCTCATAGGATTTGACACTGAGCCTTTTACCTATAGGTCACCATTTCAAAACTGGCCTACCTTGATAGTGATCTAAAGTCATTACCATTTGGTAACTATTCAGGACCTACATAAACCCCATTTCTGGTAGAGAGAAGCCCACTAGTGATCTCCTTAGCAGGTCCAGCGAAGTGGCTAAGGACTGAATGAGCCATAAAACTGAACTTCCCATCCTACAATGAGAAGTTACCCTAGCTCAGCTTTGACAGGGCAGCACAAGGGGAAGCTTGAGCAGTCACTGCCCAGGCTGACCCTATTCAGTGGAGGATTTCTGTCTCTAGCACCATTCACGTTCACTTTAATTTTAAAATGAATGTACTGCTAAAAAAAAGAATATACCGCTACCCCAGAATGTGAACACTATTTAGACTGATATTGGAAATTCTGACAAGCTTAATCCATTTATGAGAGAAGAATTTTCCCAGGAGCAAATTCTCCAATAGTTAAGAGGTAACTAAAACTTCTTGACCCACAATAAATGCAGCCTCAGGACAGAGGTGTGTTAACAGTCTCAGTCCACTGGCTGTACATGGCTGCTATACCAAATGCTCCCAGACTAGAGTAAACTGTCCTGTCCTCACTGAACAGCTGGAACTTTGTAGTGGACACAACTGAAGCAAGCTTCTCTGGGTCCACAAGTGAGTATTCATCTTTGATTGAGTTCTCATGTGTCATGACCAGATGAGAGCATAAACCCTCCTTTCGAGCTCCTTATTCTTCTCCTGGACATGGTATTTTTGAAGATGTATTTATATTACTAACCTATAGCTAAATACAGCCAGTTTTCACATAATATTTAAAAATAAAACACATTACCTTAATTAAGTTGAAGTTCAGGGTTTTATCTTCTGGCCAAGCCTTGTGGGGGACAAAAAAAATATATTAAGTAAACAGAAGTTAGATCAGATAAAACCCTCTGTCCTGAGTTGCTGAGCCTCAGTGCTGCTGAGTCCTCTTAAGGCAGGAGCTCCATGAGTGCAAGGAAGCTATGGTAATTGTGCATATGCACCAGGATGGAGCTGTAGATTCTCCTGACACCAGTCCATAAATAGCAAAGTATCATGGAAAGTACTCTGCTAGAAGTCAATACTTCTGGACAGAAACAAGTAATATTTATAAACTTATTGAACTCCTGTGTCTCAAAGGCTAAGGAACCACCATCTCAACACTATCAAAGGGAACAAGAGTAAAGAACCCTATGAGGCTTAGTTTATTACCTCACTGTTTCAAGGACTCTTCTCTGAATCTGCTGCAGAGCAGCACCCTCTGGTGCTCTGGAAAGATTTACTCAACAATGGAGCATGTTTTCAGGAAAACCAGGCACTGTATACAAGAACTTTTCCTCTCTTTTGTTTTCCTAACACTCTTTAAACCCATTTGTTGTTTTCAGGTAGAGAACAGTCAGTGCTTCAGGATGAGGAATGCTAGCACTGCTCATCAGCAATGTCTTCTACAGGTGTGGGGAGGTGTAAGAGGACCTCAGGAGAAAGATGGAAGGAAAAGAACTTGACAAAAAAAAAAAAAAAAAAAAGTCTTGCTGTAATGCTGGAGAAGTCAGAATTCCCTTCTCCCAACTTTTGTTTATCATGTAAAAGCATTTTTGAGACAGTAAGGAAAATCCCATCAAAGTTCAGTTAAGTGAACAAACATCATAGTTACATTTTGTAATTACCTTGCACCACCCAGTTGCTCTAACATGCTGTGGTCTTAGAATCTAAGCGGCTATTCTTGGGGGAATTCTGTGCCACTACACAAGAATATAATTAATATCCCCTGCAGATTTTACTCTTTCTTCAGAGAACATTTGATTCATGCATCCCTCCCAGGCAGCATTTGGGGGTGGGATGGGGCATGTCTGGTTCTGCCATTGAGAACAGCTGGGAGACACTTAAATCACTGCTTTGGGGGGCGGTGCTGGGCTCTCTCTGTCCCTCTTGCGGTGCACTCAGAGCGCTGTTGGTGGCTCCTATCCTGTGCTGGACTCCAGCTGCTATCGCAGCTGGGCTGGGAAGAGGGGCAGTATACCGGACTTTTTTTTCCCTGAACGGCCTGCTCCCAGGGCTGGGTCAGATCCACCCCCAGATCTGCAGGAAGCTCCACACTCACCCTGCTTCCATCATACCCTGGGTGAGGGGCCACTGTGCAAAGAGCTGCCCTCCCATCTGCCACCCAGTACCCAGACTCCCCTGTCGAGCCTCCACTCCACTAAGCCCCCACAAGCTGCGCCAGGACCCCTGCCTCACTGAGACCTCACCAACTGCACCTAGACCCCCACCCCACCAAGCCTCATTCCCCCAGCACCTGGACCCCTCCACTGAGCCCCCTGTACCCAGACCCTCTGCCATGCCCCATTCCTCCCATACACCCCCGCTGACCCCCAACCACCTTCACCTGGATCCCCCCTGCAAAGTCCCATTCCCCCTGTTCCCAGAATCTCCCAATGAGCCCCTGTGCATTAAGATCCCCCCCACTGAGACACCCATACCCAGATTACCCCACACCTGGATCCACCCACACTAGGATCCTGCTGGGCTGAGCTTGCTTGCCCTACATCTGGACCGGGGTGGTGGTGGTGGTGAAATAGGGCTGGGTATATGTGCAAGACACTGTCCCCTCTCGCTCACTGTGGAGCCATATAGATGTACTAATATTCTTAGCAAGGAAACTAATTGTCAAAAAAAAAAAAGATTCCTGAATCTTTTTTGTTGACTATATTGTTACAGACATACTTGCTGATAGGTATTTAAAATAAATTACCAAAATAATTGAAAATGGCGTGATTATATTGTGTTATGTTGACAAAATATTGTGAGCAGAATTTTTAATATTTTTGGCATAGAATTCCCTCAGGAGTATAAGCTGCACCCCTGCACTGAAAGTTCAAGGGTAGGATAGAGGTTGGCAGTTTTCAGAGAATGCATGTTGTGCATATCCCGTACTCTGTTTGCATGGGCTCCTTTTGGAAATTCTGCCCTGAGACCAAAGACTTCTGGTTTAAGAGCAATGTTTTAAAGTGCTCTAAAACACACCTGCAGACTTTGATTTTACGTTAGAAGTACTGTCAAGGAAATTAAGAGTGAGTGACTAGAGAGGAAAGGTGAAATACAGTTAGGATAATGTAATGATGTTTCCTAAACAAAAGAATTGAAGGCTTGCCTACAATTGAAAGTTAACTTAGATTAAGGTCAAGAGTGAATCTGAAGCAAAATAAACATCTCCAAGTGTACAAGTATCGGGGTAGCTGTGTTAGTCTGTATCCATAAAAACAACAAGGAGTCCGGTGGCACCTTAAAGACCAACAGATTTATCTGGGCATAAGCTTTTGTGGGTAAAAAACCTCACTTCTTCAGATGCAAGTGTAGACATTTATTTGAGAATAAGTCACTTTCCCTGCCCCCCAGGTGAGCATTGAAGTTAGATCTCTGAACACCAGAAATGCAAAGTTAAGATACATGCCACTCCCACAATGTGACCTTAGCTCAAAGATGGCAGAGTAAGGTCCCAGCATGCCAATAAAACACATACTAGTACTTACAGATGCTGCAAAACCCTCTGGCAAGACAGCACATGAGTACCAAGTCTAAACGCCTGTTTGCTGTGGCAAAACTCACAGGAGTAGCAAACAGGACCTACTTACACTTGGCCTACACT
This sequence comes from Chelonoidis abingdonii, assembly GCF_003597395.2. Lineage (NCBI taxonomy): Eukaryota > Metazoa > Chordata > Testudines > Testudinidae > Chelonoidis > Chelonoidis abingdonii. The sequence continues at coordinate 67,030,986 of NC_133776.1, forward strand.
CAAACACTGAGGGTACATCTACACTGCAGCTAAAAACCCACGGCTGGCCAGTGCCAGCTGACTGGGGTTCACAGGGCTCGGGCGAAGGGACTGTTTTATTGCATTGTAGACGTTCCAGCTCAGGCTGCAGTACAAGCTCTGGGACTCAGAGCCCCTAGAGTCTGAACTCCAGCCAGAGCATCCACACTGCAGTTAAACAGTCCCTTAGCCTGAGCCCCACAAACACGAATCAGCTGGCATGGTACAGTCACAGGTGTCTAACTGCAGTGTAGGCATACCCTGAGCTTACTCCACACACGCCACCCCAGATTTGCTAAAGGTTACCTCCCTTTCACCCATGCCCTGAGGATTCCTTCTGAGACATTGCCTTCATTTCCTCCTCATTAAACCCTAAAGAGCACTGTTATGTATGCCACAGAATGCTGACCATCCCCAAACCAAGAAGACACCTAAGCACACCTCTGCGGACACACTGTACAAAACTCAGTGCTGAAATGGGACATACTTCATCCTTCCAAGTACACATGCATCTCATCATATCACAACAGCAGCTCTGTCAACCTGCTCTAACTTATTCCTCCCTCATTCAATACAGATACAAGTAATACAACAAAGGCATTTGGAGTGCATGCAGATAAATGCTGGAATTCAAATCTGTGGAGACCATCACAAATTCCCATAGAACAGCCTCATCTCTATTAATTATGCTGCCTTCACTGCTTATTGAACTATTGCTAGTATTTAGTGCCAGCTCCAGGTGACAGTTAAGGTTGTGTTGCAGGGGGTGTATGTACCTTAGTTTTGCATTTCCCTGGTTTTCAAGAGGTTTAAGTTTAGCCACTCTCCACATTCTGGAAGGGCACAAGGCATCACTGGGCAACCTTAATTCCATGTTTATGAAGTTTTTGGACATTTAATATTTATCTATATTACTTCTACCCATGCCTCAAAATGATTTGGCCACACTATAATCATGGAGTTTAAAAGCAAAGTATGTTTAAAACCATTGCCCTATGTAGTTTTATACCAAGCAAACAACCCAAACTAAACTGTTCAGACTGAGCTGCTGGGCTGAGATGAACACAGAGCACTGGTTTCAGCCCACCTAGCAGAGTACCAATGCTTGAAAACACAAGTGAACTCAAGCAGTGCAAGAGGGGGGACAGTTTTCCAGCTGAATTCTCACAGTGGAGTGACTGATTCAGAGTGGTCCCCACTACTGCGCCGCCAAACATTGCTCACACCCTTACCTGCTGCAGGAAGAGGATTGCATAGCCCATCAGGGCTGGGTGGTGGACAATGTTGAAGCTGTTTCTGACCTCCTGCACTTTGGTTTTCTTCAGTACTTCCGGATCTAGGCGAATGCCCTGAGGGTGGATATCCTTCTGGAATGCACTGGATGTCCACAGACAGCCCACCATGGCCATTATGTACTGGTTGTACTCTTGGTAAGTCTGGCTACTGAACTTGAATTGCAGTATTGTCTGATGAGATCAGAAAACAATTCAGTTGCACAGTACTGGTGTACTACCCATATTCCTTGCAACTGTATCATTAAAGCACTGCCTCCCCAACAACTTGTTTATTACCCTTTTATTACCGTCCACAGTACTTTACCGCAAAGGTTTGTTCATGGTACCTTTTTAATCAGCTCATTTTCTTTCGCAGCTACCAAGTTGGTTCGATACCTAAAGGAATGAACAAGTGGGAGAGACTTAAGTGCCCTCTGAATTCTAATGCAGATAAACACTAGAGAAGGGCAGGAGTGCTGCTTCAGAACAAGTTAATGGCAGCTTTTATCCTCCACTAGTAAGACTGCTGACCTTTTCTCCTCCTCCAATTATAAATAAGGCTACATTTTAGTCACAGGCATTTTTAGTAAAAGTCATGGACAGATCACAGGCAGCGTCATGTTATTGACTTGAACTGGGACCATATAGATCATTGTTGCAACCAAAGTCCTGTAGTGGCACCAAATCTTGTATAAAAAGGGTCAAATAGGGTGTCTAAGACAGGGTTATGGTTGCTGGTTATGGTTATGCTATCTGTATCATTTTTGTAGTTGTAGTTATGAATATTGGCTCTATACTGTATTTCAAACCTCTGCTATGCTTCTGGGTGACACCCCAGACAAGTTAGTGTCAGCTCTGCCTAGTCTACTTGATGGCCCATTAAGGACAACCAAGTGATTCACCCCATGAGTTTCCCACAGGTCTCTCATGGTGCCTGCCAGGAAATTAGATCCTGAATCTGTAAGGATGTCAGAGGGCCAACCTACCCTGGCAAAAATGTCTGTTGGGCGGCACACAGCTTAGCCCTGGTGTTGCCTAGGTTTACTGCTCCGGCATCGAGGTAGCAAAGTTATCGAAAGCAGATCATACGCTTCCCTCGGGTGTTCTTTCTTGGGAACGAGGACCCAGATAATCCACAGCTACATCAGCTAAATGGACTCATTCATGGAGAGCGCTCGGAGGAGCCTTGAGCAGATTTGGAGTGTTCCACTCTTTGCACACTCACAAGACCGTACATTACTGGGCAACGTCCTTCCATCCCCATCCCAGGTGGAAGACTTCCTCAATCCTGTCTTTGGTTTCTGTTCCACCCCAGCATGGCACTGAGAATCATGGCTAACGCTTAAGAGTTCCCCCGGTACTTAGTGGAACCACCACACTGTTTTTGCGGCTGCCACTTCTTCCTGGATATCCACAGAAAGAATTTCCTTGTAAAAAAGTCCTTGGGTCTATAACAAAACCGGACGGGTGAGAAGAGCCTGAGTTAGGCGGTGGGTGCTTCGGCCGCTACCCACAAGCTTTATCGCAGCTGTCGTCATCTGCTCTGCTGCTCCAGGTCTGGAACTGTTCCCTTGAGCGCTGGGGACACCCATTCTCCTCCAGAAACTGTGGAACTGGGTTTGGTCCCCTGGAAGCGTTGTTAGTGATGGATTGTTCTGTTGCTGGTCGACCAGGTGTCATTCAGGCTTGCTGAGCCTCTCTTCAACAAGTGTCTGTTGCTTCGCCAGTTCAGCTCGGTGTGCTCAGGTCGGCTGGTGCCGCTGAGCTTGGATTGTCTGGATTGCTGGTCGTGTCGATGGCTTGACTGGAGTATGCTGTGGCTGTTTTCATCGTTCGGCATGGGATCCGGGATCCCTACATCTGTCTGGGCATCTGGTAACAACAGACAGGTTCCCGTGAAGGCTCAGAGAACAGGATGCGGTCTGGGAAGCTGTGCTGGCTTGGCTGCGTGTAACCATTCGACTCCTACTGGCCCGCTCACTTGGTTGGCCATGTATCTCCCCCAGTAGCATGGGAAGATAATGTCATATGACTGCAGAAGTCGCCCTACATTCCTACCACCTTTTATCTGCACAGGCAGTTCAGCTGAGGCAAGTACTGCCTTGTGACATGAAGGGGAAATGGTACACATTGGCCTTTGGTCATGAGTTGATCCACAAGATTGTGGATAGCTGACACTTGCCGCCCAGTCTCTCACGCGTAACTTCTTTCCCCCACATCTCAAATTTCCCTTCGCTCCAAAGTGGATATTGAGCGGTAGCTGGGCTGGGGATTCTTGGTGTGAGTGTGGGTAAGACCTGCACCCGGGTTGGGGTTCTTGGGCAGTTGGCCTTTACTATTCCAGTTCATTACACTTATAGCATCTTCCAAGCTGAAGGGTCAACTGGGTCGAGTGAGTTACTTGAGATGTGGTGAGGTGGAAGAATAGGTGTCTGTGGCTTTTCCTTGTGGTGTGCTAGAGGGTTCTTGGTTGCCCTCGGTTGTCGGGTTTAGTTGTCGGTGTGCCCCTGGGTATCCATTCCGCTTACAGTAGGTTTCTTGCTTTCTGCCACTCGTCCCTTCACCTTGTGCCAAATCTCCCCACGCTCGTGTGAGATTTTTGGGTTTCCTCTTGGTAACTAGTGTCATGTTCAGACACAATCCAAGAACTGCTCTTTGTTGAGGAGGTGCAAGTTCTTCCAAGATTTAACATTCGTTCCTGATATTCAGGCGGTTCTGTGCTTAGCCTGTTCTAATTCCATGCCTGCCGATGGTTCCTCCCCTTGGAGTCTGTCGTCCTTCAGTGGCTGCATCATCTTGCTTCCTTTTCTTCTCTGTGAGCGCTGCTTTTTTGCTTCTTGTTCTCTAATTATTGCGGCTCCTGTTTATTTGTCTTTTTGTTTTATTTCTAGGTCTTCGTAGTTTCCTTTCCATGTTTCGCTTGTGCTTCTGATTCTTTGTATTTTCTTCCTGGAGTCTGGTCCTGTTTCGTTGTGTGGAGGGTGCCCTTCTGAGTTTAATTGGTCTGAACTGCTGCGTCTTGTTGTCGTCTGGGTTCTTTGCTAGCAACAGTGCGCCTTTTGTTTAAGTTTTCCTAGCTATATAGTATTGATATGATAAATTAAACAAACAAAAGCCACTTTATTCCTGGTGTGTTTGCTGGGGTTACTTGACTCCAATGGGAGTCTATTGTTTAACAAAGAGCTGTTACCTCTTAATGGCTCCTTGGCTTAAAGATGCAAGCCAAACTGACAAACATCTTAATGGTTCCTTGTTAAAAATGTGCAAGCAAACTCGAGCAGAGAGAACAGAGGAAAAAAAAAGTTCGTCTCTCTGGCTTGCTTTAAAAACCAAACCCTTTCTTTCGTTGCTTATAAAGCCCTAGAGAAGGAAAAAGAAAATATATTCTACCTATTTGGATTCTCTCTGCCAAAGTCCGCTGCCATCTTATATCATAAGAGCATAAATCCCATTCTGGACTTTAGCGTCCAAAATTGGGTGCCTAGCATTTATAATTCCTCTAGGCATTTAATTACCAAGCTTAAGATTCTGGATATTCGCTAGCTACAGCCAGGAACTTTCAGGGCCTGATTCTCCCTTCCGGTCCCCAAAACGTTCCTGGGGGTATTACGCCCAAGACTTCAATGCCCTGAGTCTTATAAACAATAGGGAGCAATAACTCCCCCTTGGTCTCCTCTTTACCCCCTCCTTTTCTATCCCCTGAGGCTGTTCAGATCTCTACCTCCGTGAAGATCCTAACAATAGGAGAATCCACTTTCCCTCGTTCCTTAGCCTACCCAGAGAAACTCAAAGGTCATTTAATAGAAGCTTTTATGTGTGATTTATATAAATTTGTAAAGAAAACACATAAACAGTAGTCTCGTCGTATCAGGTTGACAATATACAGGGTCAATTGCTTAAAAGAAAAATGAATAAACAGCCTTATTCAAAAAGATATACAATTTAAAACATTCCAGCAAACTACACACATGTAAATACAAAAACAATATAAAAACCTATTGTCTTCTACCTTTTGTACTTATACTTGGAAACAGAAGATTAGAAACTTGAAGATAGAAAGATCCCTCTCATAGCTGAGAGGCAGACAAAAGACACAGACCCAAACATTCCGTCCCTGAGCTTTTAAAAATCCGTTTTTCTGATTGGTCCTCTGGTCAGGTGTTTGGTTCCCTTTGTTAACCCTTTACAGGTGAAAGAAACCTTAACCGTTAGCTATCTGTTTATGACAGACCACCAGCTACACAATTGACCCATTGAGAGAAAGTAGATAGGCCTTGTAACTCAAAGTATTCCAGGACTTCCCATGTGACTCCAGACTCCATTTTGCTGTAATTTTCCACAGTAAGGACAGAGAGGTGTTCTTACACCTGGAAAAGACTATAAAAGGCTGATGTCTCATCTCCATCTGGTCTTCAATCCTGTTTCATACCTCTGGAGGGACTTTGCCATAAACAGAAGCTCTACACAAAGGACTGAATGACCCATCCCAGCTGGGGATGTACTCCAGAGACTTGATTTGAACCTGCAGTTTATTCTATCACTGCTGCAAGCCTGAACCAAGAACTTTGCCATTACTGTATTGTAATTAATTCCACTTAACCGATTCTAGCTCTCATCTATATCTTTTCCCTTTTATAAATAAACCTTTAGATTTTAGATTTGTGAGTAAGATCTGATTTGTATATTGACCTGGGTCTGGGGCTTGGTTCTTTGGGATTGAGAGAACCTCTCTCTTTTACCGGGGTATTGGTTTTCATAACCATTTGTCCCCATAATGAGTGGCACTGGTGGTAATACTGGGAAACTGGAGTGTCTAAGAGAATTGCTTGTGTGACTTGTGGTTAGCCAGAGAGCCAAAACCAAAATCCTCTCTGTCTCACTGGTTTGGTTTGCCTTAGAGGTGGAAAAACCCCAGTCTTGGGCTGTAACTGCCCTGCTTTAAGCAGTTTGTCCTGAATTGGCACTCTCAGTTGGGTCCCCCAGAACCAGCATCGTTACAGGCAGTAAACAAAAATTAATGGCCTGTCCGTGACTTGTACTATATACCCCTAACTAAAACTTGGGCTGGGGGGAGTCCAAGAGTGCCCTGGGTGCTGGTGGCCCAAGATCCCTGCTGGTGCTGGGGGTGAAGGGTTGGTGGAACTGGCAGGCTCCCTACCCAGCTCCGCGCAGCTGCCCTGAAGCGGCTGGCATGTCCCTGCAGCTTCTAGCAGGAAGGAAGGCCAGGAGGGCACCATGCCACCATGTGCTGTCCCCTCCACGAGCACTGGTTCCACAGCTCCCATTGGCCAGGAACCACAGCCAATGGGAGCTGTGGGGTGGTGCCCCTAGGCAAAGGCAGCATGCAGAGCCCCCTGGCCTGTCTGCCTACTTGCCTTCTCCCACAGGTAAGCTCCACCCCTTACCCCAGCCCTGATCCCCCTCCCATTCCCAAACTACTGCTGCTGGCCTGGGGATGCCCAGCTCAGAAGTTGCAGAAGTCATGGAGGTCACAGAAAACTACGGAATCTGTGACCTCTGTGACAGACACATAGCCTTAATTATAAACACTGATGGAAGGATGAGTTCAAAGGGACTTCACCACTTGGCACAGGGCTAGCCTCCATCCAGGGACTAGGGAGAAGGAAGACACTAAGAGATGAGCTCCCATTCAACTAACAGACTTTGAGGTTCCTTAGTAACAGAGAACATAGGACTGGAGGGAACCTCCTTATTGCATGAGCAATGTGTTCCAACCAAATCAGAGACAAAAATCGCCTTCATATGACTCAGCAGGCTATATGCAGTGTGCATCCCTGAAATCTAGCACAAAAATGCAGTGTGCTTTTAAAAAGGAGCCTTTCATTCAGCGAGTATAGAAAATGGAAGCCACTGGAAGTAATGGAATCTGACAGTTGTTCTGTATCAATAAGCACTAACTGCTCTTATCTCCAGGAGAGCTCTCTGTCATGTTAATTACCCTGTAGTCTCCTTAGAGAGAAAGCCACATGGACAGCCCTACGCCAGCTGTCAGCAATTGGCTACTTTTCTTATCTGATGCAACCACTGGAACTAACACCACCAAGAACAGCAGCAGTTCAGTAGGTCCTATAGAGAAATGAATAATGCTCTCTCCAGACCTGCAGGCAGACTCCAGGCCTCCCAGACTCAGAGGCAGCAGAACACCTCATACTCAGCGCTACCCTAAACAGCACTGCACAGTACTCCTTTTTCTACAAATGCGAGTCTAATAGTTAGAGCAGAGGTTCTTAAACTTTTTCTTTCTGAGGCCCCCACAACATGCTAAAAAACTCCATGGACTACCTGTGCCACAATAACTGGCTTTCTGCATATAAAGGCCAGGGCTAGCATTAGGGGATAGCAAGCAGGGCAACTGCCTGGGGCCCCATGTCACAGGGGCCCCCACAAAGCTACATTGCTCAGGCTTCGGCTTCAGCCCCAGGTGGCAGGGCTCAGGGCCCTGGGCTTCAGCCCCATGCAGTGGGGCTTCGGCTTTCTGCCCTGGGCCCCAGCGAGTCTAATGCTGGCCCTGCTTGGAGGACCCCCGAAACCTGCTCAAGGACCCCCAGGCGACCCCGGATCCCTGGTTGAGAACTACTGGGTTAGGGCACAAGCCTGGGAGTTTGACGCTCTAGGCATCAGTCAGGAATTAAACCTATTAGGTGAGTTACTTAAGGTCTCTCAAAATATTGAAGGAACACCTACCTACCTCAGAGATGGCATCCTGGGGAGGGAGCAGTGACCTGAAACTTGTTTTTATTATTACTTGGGATAACAATATGGAAAAGGTTGAGAATCACTGCTGTAAAGTATATGGCCAGCACTCAAAATAGCCCAAAAACTCCCCCTCCAGCCCCTTTCACACACAGAGAGGGAGAGAACACCAAAGACTTCATGGAATTCCAATGCTCTTGTTTCGCAACACAAAGAGTGGCATCTCCCCAATGGATGATCATTACAGAAGATGTGATAAAGTTGAAAGCCCTCCCCGATCTTTGGTACCTGTACATAATGTAGCAAAGCTGGTTCAGACTGACAGCATCCATGCTGAGCAGTGCTGGGTAAAAAACTCCAGGAGGAGGCATCACCAACAAGGGTAGGTTATACTTAAGATACACATCGCACACCTGCAGGAAGGAAACAAATCCAGACAGGTTGTTACAACCACCGTTATCAATCCCCACAACATCTACAGGGAAAAATGAGCATTACATCACTTGTCTGTGCTCCTGTTAACTCTGACACCTTGGAAGGGAAGGTGGGAGAGAAGCAATTCCATTTGTTCGCTCTCCAACCACATCATCAAGTCCATCATAGATTCCGAGGCCAAAAGGCACCACTGTGACCATCTAGTCTGACTTCCTGTACAAGGCAGGCCATAGAACTTCCCCAACATAATTCCTAGAGCAGATCTTTTAGAAAAACATCCAATCTTGATTTCAAAAATTGCCACTGATGTAGAATCCACCATGACCCTTGCGCAGGAGCTTGTGTAAATGTCAGTCTAAACCCTGAAAATTAGCCTACACTCTAGCACTGGGTAGCGGAAATCTAATTTTTCCCTTTATCGAACATACAGCAGCCACCTTCTCTCTGATCCTTTATGCTCCTTCTGTATCTGTAGCTTGGACTGGACCAGACCTGACCTAACAGCAAGTCTGAACCACATAACAGAGACCAAATAAATTTTAACAGTTAGACAATTCAAGTAGTTATAATTGGCCTGTTGGGATTCCATGGTCACAGCAGAAAGCTTTGCTCCCAAGAGATTTTAAATTAAAATGCTGGTTTTATGCACTTTGAATTTAATTTGTTTCCCTCTAAATATAGCTTGATACGGAAAAGGTGTGATTTACTCAAGGTTTACTGCTTGCTGATTTTAATCTTATTTTATATTTGTACTTTTTAGGTTACTGTCATAAACAAATAGTAGGAGTTAATAGAACAGAAGTACTTTATATCTCTTTTGACTGGAAAGTGTTAACAAGATCAGTGAGCATGGCTGTCACCTGACCAGAGGACCAATCAGGGGACAGGATACTTTCAAATCTTGAGGGAGAGAAGTTTGTGTGTGTGCTGTTAGTTTTTGGTTGTTGCTCTCTCTGGGTTCTCAGAGTGCCCAGATGTGCAACCAGGTTTCTCTCCAATCTCTCCGATACAGGCTCTTATAAGTTCAGAATAGTGAGTACTAGGTAGATAAGGCAAGTTAGGCTTATGTTTGTTTTCTTTATTTGCAAATGTGTATTTAGCTGGAAGGAGTTCAAACTTGTATTTTGCTGAAAGGATTTTAATTTGTACTTGTATACTTAGGCTGAAGGTATATCAGTGTTATCTGAAAGACCCTGTAAATATTCCATATTAAATTTCAAAGTTTTTACTATTTTTCTCTTTTTAAAATTAAAAGCTTTTCTGTGTAAGAACCTGATTTTGTTTCTTTTATTCTGGTGTAGGACCCCAGGGGACGGAGGTCTGGGATTCACAGGGAATTGGCTGGGAGAAAGGAGGAAAGGGGGGAGAAAAAGGCTATTTCTCTTTTTATGTTTAGGCATTCTGTCTCTCTCAGGTGGAGAGTTCTGGAGGGAGAGACGTGAGAAGGAGGGGGAGGGTGCATTTTTTTTTTGTTTAAGATTCAAGGGTTTGAATCACAGTGAGCTTCTCGAGTACCAGGGAGGGGAGTCTGGGAAGTCACGGTGGGGAAGGGTTTACTTTCCTTGTGTTTAAGATCCAGAGGGTCTGGTCTTTGGTGATTTCTTGGTGTCCCTGGGCAAGTTGTGAGGGGACCAGTGTTACAGGGCACCATGTAATCCTGGTTGGTGGCAGCGCTACAGGTTCTAAGCTGGTAATTGAGCTTAGAGGAATTCATGCTGGTACCCCATCTTTTGGATGCAAAGGTTCGGAGTGGGGAATTGTACCATGACAGTTATTCTTCTAAAAAAAAAAAAAGGTTGATTCTCATTGGTGGGTAACCATTAAAACACGTAGGATTTGCAATTAAATAAATCTGTGCTAAATTGGGTACTTTTTGTCAACTGCGAGACTACACTAAATATGCATTTATTTAAATCAGTTATACAGATTAATATACATTAATTCAGATTCTTAATATTTTTATATTAGAAAAGGATGAATGAGGCATTTTGGATTAATATTTTACACTTGTGATTTGTATCACGCTGTATGTGGATAGCAACTGGAATTCAATTTAAAGGACACAAACAGCATTTTAATGGTTTTTGTTAGTTAAATAAAACTACCTTAAATGTGCTAGACACAAGAGAAAAATTATCAAAATATGTTTTACGTTTAAATACTAACCATTCTGTTAAATAAAGGAAGTATTAGTAAATTCAACTAATTACTTCTGGTCACAATATCCTTCAAGATTTTATAACTAGGCTGCTCATCCTATCACACATTGTTTTTATTAATTGATTGAAAGACATAGAAAAAAGTTTTCTTGCTTTTTCAGCCCAATTTCTCAACTTTGAATGAACTAGCTGATTCAACTACTTCTGCCAAAAGCTGGCTTAGCACTTCAATAAACTCTGGTTCCAGGTGTTTAGCCAGTGACTTCCTCCAGGTTCAGTTGTTTGGCTTTATTTAAAAAATTTGGCCCCAGACATGGACTGCTTGAGTGTTGGTTTTAATTTTAAATGATTTTAATAGATTATAATAAATTTAGACCTTAACATTGTTGTCAGATTCAAATAGGTTTTTTTTTTTAAAAAGAAAAAGTAATTTAAATAAAATCTCTATTTTTAAATCATTTTTTTACCCATCACAGTCTGAAACAAACAGTAAAGAAAAGGTTTTAATTTTTTCATAAAAATATTTTTAAACATATTTAAAAGTATTGAAATTTGGGTTTTTTAAAGTTAGTTGTATCCCTTTAATATCTTGCTATTCTGTGTGTGAGAGAATATCAATATCACCCGACCCTCTTAAAAAACAATATAAAATTCTCTACGACAGCTACTTGGATCCATGCTTCAGGGCTTCAGTTGGTCTCCTGGAAGGGTCGGGCAGTATAGAGAATTCTCTCAGATGCTTTTGCTCACATGCTCAGGATCAGACTGCCCTTTTTGGGTCCAGGAAAGAATTGTGCTCCAGGTCAGGTTGGCAGGGACCCTGTGATTCTTTTGCCTTCCACTGGAACATGGGGTTTGGGTTGCCACTAGGATCATCTGGGCATCTCTCACCTACTCAATTTCATGCCATTACAGAGGCCGTGGGCATTAGCACCTCTTGATCTCTCCTATTCTCTGTCTGTGGAACACAGTTTAGTCTCTAGAGGACTGAAGTATTGGAGTTAAAAAAAATCTAGATTAGACTAAAATTTGGGGGTAAACTGGGTGGAGTTTAGTGGCCTGAAATGTGCAGGTCAGACTAGACGATCTGGTAGTCCCTCTGGCCTTAAACTTGGATGCAGCAGCTATCATCTATGACTAGTGGAACGGTCCAGGAAGTAGGAGGATGTAGCACTTAATCAAGCATAACATCTACAAATTATTACAAGTAAGGACATGTTATGCTCTTGCACAATGAGTGGAAACTGCTCTTAGAGAGGTGGGACATCTTAAACTGCTAAGAGTAATGGAATATACATACTGTCTCATAGAAATCCAGAATAAAGTACAGCAAGAAAGTAGCATTGTTCTCCAAGCGCAGTGCTACAGTTGCGATCCACCCTACAAAGTGGATCAGCTCAGCCACAGAGTTCACCAGTCCAGAAAGAGTAGTGTTCCTAGAACAGCAGTTGGAGAAACAGACAATGTCAACACAACTCTTCAGCTTTAAAATTCAGAGCAGAGTTAAGCAGAATGACAAGAGAACTCTAGGTTTCCCCACCCTCAGTGTTGAAGTCAGCAACATTAACTTGGATACATTCACAAATTAAACAGAACAGTTATCCAAAATACTACACAAAACATGGACATGTCTTCATTGCTGGAGGGTTCTTGACTTCAATTTGCTGACTTTTGGGCATGTATGTTCTCAATGTTAGTATTTTTACAAACATAGCTTTTTGAATCACTGCTTCAGTGTTATAGCCTCAAGCCTGGATTGACAAAACTAATCCCAATCTGCCTGCTTTGTGGTCCAAGATAAACTGGGATATTTACTATTTTGACAATTTAAAAAGTGCTCATAAATCAGAAAGGGAGGGATATGAATTAAATGTTCAGATACGAGGAAGAGTTGGGTATGAGACCCTAGGCAGATGATAGTATTTTTCTAGGCATAGAAAAGAATGGTTTGTGTCAAGTAGAAATGAGTGAAAAAGGAATTTTGACTTGGGGAAACACAAGGATTATGCAGAGGCTATCCAGCCGTACCCCAGAACTCCCTTAATAAAATGCTGCAAGTGCAGTTCATGCTATTGGTACTTTCATTTACTTTGAGTACTACATTGCTGAAAAGACATACAAAACATTAAGATATATGTTTTAATGACATTACTGCAAGATACAAGATATGAATAAACCATAGCAACCTTGACTGCAGTACATTCAAAAAAATCCACCAAACTGAACAGGATTCACAACTAAGCTGCTTGTCACAGCAGCAGTAAAGCATTTTCTGACTCTTTAGTCAGCTTTTGTGGTGGGGAATAAAAACAGGATATTTTCATGAACCACACACACAAATACTACATTGTGTGCAATTCAGATGAACTTACAAAGGACTGATTTTAGGATCAGACTCCATGTCCAACTGTATTACGTGCCAATTCAGCCAGTTCTGCAACAGCTCCTTCAGACTTTCAAGAACACTACACTGCAGGAGGGAAAGAAAGCAGTGGATTATGTACGTAGTAGAGGAGTGTCTGAATGCTAAATAAAAATGGGTCATCATTTTCAAACTATACTGTGAAGGTTTCAGACAGTTTATCATCAGGACTCCAAGAAAGACTGGGGAGAGAGCTAGCTGAAGCCTCCATGTAGGACACTTGCACTCAAGGCAGGGACATTAACAGAAGGTGCAACAAGTGCAGGGACACAGAACTCAGGCTGAAATGATGAAACAAAAGAAAAGCTGTTTTACTGGATTATACCATCCTAAATCAGCAGCATGGTGGGTGCAAAATATATTGGTATTTCCAATTCAAACACTGTGGCTTATTTCCAGTTGAAATCTACTTTTAAAACAAACAAACAACCAAAAGCATGAGGGCTTCTTAAAATAGTTACCTCCCAACTATACATTTTAACTCTCTCTGTAAACCATAGAGGACCCATGTTGGACAGGCCCAGATTCAATGCCAAACTGGGAAGCCCATTTTACTGTCTGTAGATTGCTTTACCTACCTCCCGTAGTGGGGACAGCAATACCAACTAGATCTGCATATGACCAATATAATGACCTTGAATTACCTTAAAATAAAGGGATGATGTAAAAAAGAGCTGTGCCAGAGGTTCACAGAGATGTGGTTTCATTTCTGAAGACAAAGGAGAGAAGTCAAATATTTGTGGAAAAATCCAATCCAGTCAGACCAGATATAGTCCAAGATCATTGTCCAGACTACATACCCGAGAAGCTGCTGAGGGGGATCCAGCTCACCAGCCTGAGGATTTGAGATCGACAGCAGAAACCATCCCAGAGGGGAAGGCTCTTATACAAGAATTCTTCACAGGAAGAGAACCCCTCCTGACGAGTACAAGATTAAAACCTTCAAAAACAAATTCATCACAATCCCTTCCCTTTTCTGACTCCCCACCACAATTCACTAGAGAAGGACAGAGTCCCTCCCTCATGCAGTCCATCAGCTAATGACTGCTGCTTCCTAAATTATCATTCCTCCAGAAAGAGGGGGCAGCTCAGCAATCTGGACTTGCCCTTTGAACACATTTTTGCTGATCTCTTATTGCTATTTCTAACATGGTAATCTTTAAGGCATCCCACAGGAAATGGATGAGTCATAAATACATCCTAAGCAAAGGCTTAATTGAGTACAGGGCTTCATTAAGTAGGTGCTTACCTGCAAGAAACACTCTGTCTTGTAGACAATATCCAGGAAGTCCTTGAACTCTTCTTCATACTGCTGGTTATCAAGCTTATACCAAGTGCATTCTAAACCAGAGGGAATAATGTAACAGAGTACGAGGAGTACAGACAAGGATGCAACAACCAGAAGCAGAATGCAACCCCCGCCCGTTTCCCTGGACGGGTACTGATAAAGTCGATGCTGTCATCTCAGATAGTATTTTTATGTACCAGTAAAACAATCACATATGCCTGTACAGCTAAGTACCATTACAGCCTCAAAGATATCCTTTTCCTCCCCACCACACCTGGTAATGTTAAGTTCCTACCTTCTTGAAGAGTCTGGCCCATCCAATAGTAGAGCCTTAAGTAGATAGATTCATCTTTGACACAATTAATGTAGTGAAGCAGCAAGGAATTCCTTAGCACTGAGCCCATCTGGGAAGGAAACTGCAAGAGAAACCAGGACAACCAGTTATTGAATGTCTGCTTCTGAAAGGTACCAAAACAAAGCTGATCCTAGTCCAAACCCTTTCCACCAGGGAATACACACAGGTCCCAGGTTTTCATATCACTCCCCAATGCAGTATATCACTTTGGAAATGGATAACATGTGCACCTATTCCCCAATAAATAGGTTATTGATATATATCCCTAGGTCACCTTTAAGATTACACATGCTCAAGCTGAGGCCTTCATGACACTCACCTCTAGGCAGTGGATGTTCTGTAAGAGCTGGGAGAAGGTGTGTAGCTGCTCCACTGGGAAAGATTCACTGTGACTCAGGATGTCAGCATGGTTGATCTCCTTGCTCCTAGTTGGGTTGTTTGTGTCAGCACTGCATGCAGGCAAAATCAACTGGGTATTCCATTTCTGGAGAGAGAAACAGGAAACCAGAATTAATAGTAGCAAGCAGGATTTCAGTGGAGTCAGATAAATACACTATAAACAAGACAACTAATATTAGCACAAACTGGGAATCACTCACTCGCTTGCTATCCTGCAAAGTGCTATCCTGTGAATCACATCCCAGACTTGCAATATAAAGACAGAATTTCCCATTAAGTTACACTACTGTCCCCAAGGTCTATCCAGATCCCAGCTCCTTGCCACAATTCAGCATGCTTGGCATTTTCTAGGATTCACATAGGTTCTCATAACTTACTCTCTTCCGGGACTGAGGGTGACCTGTGCCTAGAATCAGTTGCTGGGATGTTGGAGATGTTCCCTGATTTCTTCGCCTTATGGTGTTGATTGCTGCCTTCCACAGGCTTTCTGAGTTCTTGAAGTAGGTCTAAAAACACAATCCAAGCACCTATGTGTGAGGCCAAACTCTAAGGCAGAGTGACAGAAAAATCAATTGCCAATTTGATACATGTCACTACAGTGACATTTATGTGCTCTACTGTAAGGACTGCGCTTGACAGTCCAAAAGGTGCTAGGTCTCTCTGTCACAGTACAGTACAGCTTTTATTTCTCTTGACTCATTATCCTTTGACTACAGTCTGAAAGATATGCAAGTAATTTTCAAGGCATATGACCTTTCTCAAAAGGTAAGAAAAAGTCCCCAGGATCTCAAAAGCATGGAAATTTGCATCTATTTTAGGATCCTGATGCTGATATACTGTCCATTCATAAAGACTGGATCTAAAGTATTTCCTGTATTAAATAAAACCTGCCCAGGTATACATGTGTGTTTATAGTGAAGATCCCATGCATTCAAACAGCAGTGAGATCTGCCATAAAGTGAACTGGGTAATCACAGCTTTCCCTGAACATTGAATTAAGTTTCTAGATATCATGGTTGTGAAGAAAACTTTTGAAATACAAACCAAATGCAAAATTGCCAGCATAAGGCTTTATCTGAACTAAGTTTGCACCACTGAAGTTACAATCAGCTTTTAAATCATAACCTTTAATTAATGCAACCCTCCACTCCTGTCCCCCCCATGTGGAAACTCTAAATTTTTCTTATGAACCAATTTAACTAAAATAGATTATAAACTTTTTTTAAGTGAATGTCCTAAGCCTGGAAATATCTATCTCCCATGCATGTGTGGGTACCAAAAATTCCAACTACTCCCACAGATAAATCTGCAGCACAATGAAAACTGAAAATTTGGGGCAATGTAAAATAATCTGAAATGAACATTAAAACAAATGCCACAAGGAAAACTTGACTGCTTGTGTAATTTGCTTTCATACTGTAGTCAATAAAAGCCTCAATTTTTAGAGCTGGACAAATCTGCGTCACTGGAGAGCCAGAAAAAACCAGGCAGCCTTGCTGCAAAATTTAGGTCTAGTTTGCTGCAGAGTTCTTGGGGTCTTTGTATAGTATTAACCATATAAAGAAGATAGTGTACATATCTTAACTTCACCAAATACCTTGCTGCATACACAGCACACATTTATGAAAATAAAGCCATACAGTCTATTCCTACCTTGAAATGCTCCCAAATCCATCTCAGAACACATTGTCAGCTTCCCCACCATTACTTTTCATATAGTTAAAACTTTAAATTTAGATATCAGGTCTGCAAACAATCTAATATAGTGGTTCTCAAACTGTGGGTTAGGACCCCAAAGTGGGTTGCAACCCTATTTTAATGGGGTTGCCAGGATTGGCTTAGATTTGCTGGTGCCCAGGGCCAAAGCCCGAGCCCTGCCGCCAGTAGCCAAAGCCTGGGCAGCAGGGCTCAGGTTACAGGCCACCGCAGCCTGTAGCTGAAGCCCTGGGGCTTTGGCTTCCCCCATCCCTCTGGCCTGGAGTGGTGTGGCGTGGCTCAGGCTTTGCCTCTCTCAACCTGGAGCGGTAGGACTCAGGTGGGCTCGGGTTTCGGTCCCCCATCCTGGGTCGTGTAGTAATTTTTGTTGTCAGAAGGGGTTCACGGTGCAATGAAGTCTGAGAACCCCTGATCTAATGTTTACTCTGACTGGTGTCTTCCACTATTATTATTGTGCTGCAGTAGCACCCAAAGGTGTTTGGACAATGCCCAGCAGACTCATAGGAAGATATTACCTTCTACCACAATGCTTATGATCAAATATACAAGACATAAAAAACAGTATAACAACAATAGGAGGGAAATAGGCAAGGGAGGACACGGTTACACCTGCTCGCTATGTGCCTTCTCTGCTGAATCGTTTTATGTGTCTTCTCACTTCAGTATAAATAAATGGTAGCAATTCCCATAAAAAACTCTAATGGTTTTGTTTTACTGAGTGGAGAGAGGATACAGAATTATCATGAAGCAAAACTGCTTATGTAGAAGACTAGTACAGACTTTCATCCCAACACAGACACATCAGAGTCACTCCATTCCTCACCTTCGTCTTTGCAGGCAGAGTTATAGACACCAGCTCAGGGCAGAAAAGTTTGTACAGTGATAGCAGAGCCTGCAGATGAGGCTGCATTCCCTGGAAGAAAAGAAAGAGCAAGGAAAACCCAATTGATACTGCAAGTCTACACACTAGTGTGTCATTAATCAGCCCAAATTAGCATTGTGCAACTGAGGAGGGAGGAAAAGGAGGAAGAAAAGAACATCTCTACTGAGGACTGGAAATAGTAAGGAAGTTTGGGTGGGAAAAGAAGATACAGTTTAAATTGCCATAGATAAGACCACTAATAAATCAAAATTACTGTATACAATGTATATCATATCTATTGTGCCTAAATACACACGCAAGTGGTTTTACTGGGATACCCATACTCCCCAATTGCACTTCATTACCCACGGCGTGAACATAGCATTATATAGTTAAACTTCTTGAAGTGCTGCTGATTTTGTAAAATATATTAATAGCTAGCTCTTACAGGAAGAGTTCTCACTGTACAATCTGTAAGATATATAATAAGAGATATCCTCTAAGATTTTCTGTTACAGGTACCATGTAAATGTTAAATTGACATTAAATTGAGGGGTGAAGAGGGATGAGTTCTGCCACAAAGATAAGAAAAAACCGACAATTGCAGGAGTTTAACACCATTTTAAGACCTCTGTGAATAATACCAATCCTTCTGGGATAGATGTCTCTAGCTAGATTACCCGGATGTAGCCATAGCCCCACATTTTGTAATCTACTCTTTCCGTCAAAACAATCATACCAGAAGCATATATTTCCAGTCTCAAGAGCACCCTTCGCAAATCAGCATGGCAAATCCCAAAGGGACAGGCTTCTTGCAGATCAAATGCCACTGAGATCGTATCTAGCTACATCTTTAAAACTGTCTAGCTGGATGTTCAGTCTATGTCCATTACTGGCAATTTTTTTGCACCACAGAAATTTTTGGTGCCCATCTGATTGTTAGCCATGTAGCAACATTCCTTGGTAAACGCATTTCATAATTTGTTGGTCTTCCATCTTAGTAGTATGTCTGTACCAAAAAAGTCAGCAAGACTGAACCAATGTTGATGAGGGTGGTGGATGGGTTCAGCTATCAATATACTCATTGCTGATCTTGTCCTGCCACTTAATATGAAGCAGCCGACGAAGATAATGAGAATAGAAGACATCAGTCTGATGCTCTTCAGCCTCCCCAGCACCCATGTTTCACTGGCATACAATAGTCCTGTAGATCCACAGCTTCATACTCTGACATTTCCACAGAAGTCAATCAAGACCCAGAACTTGGTGGTGGTGGCTGCTGCTCTATGAATATACACATCTTTTGAACATTCTCTAAAAACGGTCTGTTTCCCAAAAATTCAACAGTTGCCAACTGCTCAATATCACATCCAAAAAGATTAATACCAAGCTGGTCAGATGACAGAAAAAGTGAGACTTTGGTCTTTAATGCTTCAGTGGCCTTGAGCAGTTTGGAACAGAAAGTCATCCGCCCCAATTAACCCCTCTGCAAAAACTTCAGCAGCAAAGCCCCAGGTCACTGGTTTCCTGCCATAGCCAGATCCTAACCAAAAGCAGCATAGTTGAAAGTGGAGTTTGATGGTTTTAAAAAGTTAAATTATTTTCTTGGCATTTTTGTATTCTGAGAATCCAACATAAAGATGACAACTATTTTAATGGCAATAGCTTTGGTGGGTGGAAGAAGGGGGAGAGAGTCCTCAACATCTAAATGTTGAGGAACTTTCATATTTTTCAGTTTTCCACCCTTATATCCTGCACTATGTGAAATGTTTCGAGTCAATAAAACCCAGATGTGTTATTGTTGAATAGACAAAAGCTCTCTCCCAAATCATTTATATTCTATGTCTGCATATCTGCAGACGCATTACATTCTGTGTCGTGTTCTAATACTGATGGACAGCTTGTTAGCCATCAGTGTGTGTTTTACTTGGTTCACCTCTACCCTGATATAACGTGACCCGATATAACACAAATTTGGATATAACACGATAAAGCAGTGCTCCGGGGGAGAGGAGGGGAGGGAAGAGACGCTGCGCACTCTGGTGGATCAAAGCAAGTTTGATATAATGCGGTTTCACCTATAACACGGTAAGATTTTTTGGCTCCCAAGGACAGCGTTATATCGAGGTAGAGGTGTAGGTCTTTTAAAAATCTGTTTGTCTGTAGAATGTAGGGAAAGAGCAGTACCTGCTCCTACCTCTGGATTCAGGTTCCCACTACCTTTCTGGTAAGGGGAAGAAGAGATGCTGGGATAACCAAGAAGATGCTGCAGTTGGGAGTCTAACACAAAAAAGAGTAGGTTGCAAAGGATAAGAATACCAAAGGAAAATAAATGCTGTCCAAGATTGATTATAGATGCAAGAGAAGGAGAAGAGAAGACAAGAAAATGGAGAACACCTAGAGAAGGCAGACAGGGGATTGGCAGCAAAGGGAAAGAGAGAACACAAAAAGATAACCAATCAAACAGAAAGAAAAAGGTAGAGAATAAAAGCATGGGTTGGGAAGAAGCAGTCTGGTGGTTAGAAGAAGTGACCTGGAGTCAACATCCCAGGTTTTATTCCTGGTTCTGATACTGACATGGGTACCTTGAGCAGTTCACAGCATTTGTGCCTCAGTTTCCCTTTCACATAATGGAGATATCTGCCCACTGTTTTGTTATTCGTGGATAACAATGCTACAGAAGTATAAGAAATATGAAGTGAACAGGACAGTGGAAGATAAAAGGGAGTGCGGGAACGGGAAGCCAAGAGATCGCTTTCAAATTTGTGTAATTTTATCATCCCTAGCTGTAAAATGTGTAATTTTAAAAAAAAAATTTGTAAGTGTCATTGTGTGGGTGCTTGGAATGGACACAAAATCCAAATTAGGGATGCGTGCAGGTTAAGTGCAGCCCTTGTGCTAAATGGCAAGCTGCGTGTGCAGCCCCTGGCATTCTGAAGGCTGGAAGCTACTGTTCCCAAGTCTAACCACCTCATTCTTTGCACCAATATTTGCAATTCCTGTGAAAACATTAACCGTAAGAGTTGTAAGCCTAATTCCAGTTATACTGCTTACTCGTTTCAGAATATCTAGTGACTCACCATCTTTGCCTGTAGATCTACCAGTCTCCTCACGCGAAAAGGCTTAACTGGGAAAAGAAAAACAATTAAGAACATTATGGGTAGAATACAACATATCAGACATTTGGGTACAAATAAGAAGCTTCTTGGCCAATACACCAAAACAGACCAAGTTACACATGGAAAAGGGCAGAAACAGCAGGAACAGACAGATTCATTATCAGCTGTATGCGGAAATTACTGGTCAAGGTTCTTTGGCCTGTTATGCAAGTCAGCCTAAAAGAGCATAACAGATCCTTTCTGGCCTTAAAATTGATGAATTTTTGAAGCCATCATGTTAGCACGGTAGGAAGAAAGCACTAGGGAAAATAATGGTCATCCCTTTTCTGAGCACATGAAACCAGCCCTGTATCACACAAATGGATAGTCAATGCATATTTATGTTCTGTATGCCCAATCAACTGGACCCATAGGAACTGTCAGGAAGCTGACTGAATGGACTCACCGCTCTCTCTTCTGGTCAGCAGATACAGCAGATGACAAACATAGGGGCACTGCAGAGAAAAAGGATCAATAAGCAGTCTGATTCATCAGTATGGTTAATAGGCTAAATTCAGAAACTTCTTCCACTGGACACAGCTAACAGGCTGGTAAACCTCCTCAGGATCCTACTGCCATACTGAGGTTGAAGTGCTTCAATAAGTTCCCAGGATGCAGAACATGCACTAGATTCCTCAGAAAGAAGTCCTCACTGTCATTCCTTAGGACGAAGTCCTCACAGTACCAGTACAGTTCTGTATTAGAACTGACAACCAATGCTTATGCTAATAGTTTCATCTGACACCATTACGCACATTCGTTGGTGAAGTTGTTCAGTCAGGGTCCATTTGGGAGATGGCCCTTGTTTCTCAAATGAGGGCTAATCAATTCAGAAGTTGGTGAGCAAAAGGACATGAATTAATGTACACAAAACCAGTTCACAGTTGTATCAGAAACAGCTTCTTTTATTAGCACTTATAATTGCAGCAAATGCATTGGGGGTATGGCACTGATTTCTTTGTGACAGATATTAATCTTTGCTGCACTTTCAACTGACCTATTGTGCCAGAAACTAATATTTAAAGGGTAGGAATTCAGTTGCAGGAATCTGATTTTCAGCAGAGGTCACAAGCAAAGTTGAGCAAAACCAGCCAAACATACTGCAGGAAATATATCCTCTTTGGTGCAAATCTACTGTACTGCAATACATTTTAAACATCAAAAACATCATGCAGGACTTCTCACAATGAACAGCAATTAAAGTCTCTGCTCTCCCATGGAAAATGCCTATGGGATTTAACAGAAAATACTCTCACTATAATATTTTTTAAAAAAACCCTACACAAATAGAATGATGCTCCTGCTAGAGTATTCCATATGTCAGTTAACAAATTCTACAGAAATGGCCTCATTCTCTCAAATTCTATAGGTTTCTAGGGTAATTTCTATAGAAATCTATGTATCTTCATTTGTTTGATGTTTTCTAACAGTCCCAGAGAGCAGCATATGAAAATGTTACATGCTTTTCTGACCCCAGGTACGGCTCTGAAGAGATCAGTATTTCACACCTTCCCGACGTAAGACAATGGGTGACCTTACATTCCAGTAATAAAATACTTATGTAACTGCCATATAAAAAAGTCACAATTGCCTGATTCCCACTTAAGTTACATTTATCTTAAGTGGAATGGCATTTGGATTCTGTTTATTAAATAGGCATTACTTTAAAATGCTCTTTTTTGCCTATAGTGTACAGTCAGTTCCATCCTGGCACCTGGGGGTTTACCTGTTTGCTGTCTGACATTAAAAGCAACGCTAGACGCTGCAGTGTCACGGTGTCTCTTGAAAACTGAGACAGGATTTGCTGTCACTTTGCTCTCGTTACAGAGCATGAAGTCCTGGATGCTCATTTACACAACCTTGTTGTAGGTGCCAAACTAGAGTAATCTTATGTTGAACTTCCATGCTGGGTGTCCTAGGTTCAGAAGAAATTTTGGAATCATTGGAAAAAAACAGAGTGAAGAGGGCCAGTCACTCTACTATAAACACATACTACAGCACTAGAGGACAGCGCTCCACTCTCTAGTTACTTCAGACCAGCATAATAAGATGTATAGTACAGGTGAACACTCTAAATTTGTTCAGAACCAAAGGAACATTCTCCCGTTCTCCTTACCAGCTTCTCATCTTGCAGGGAGCAGAAGAAGAAGCCGTAGAGTGCATGAAGCTTTTCTTTGTGATCAATGAAGTCAAACATTGCAATCAGCCATCTTAAGAAAAGCAGCTGCAGCGAAACAAGACAATCATCCTGCAGTAAATGAGGGAAAAAGACCAGACAGACAGACCACTACCCCACTCCAGACAACTTATTTAAAGTTGTACACACTCCTTGAGATCAGCAAAGCAGCCAGGGGACATCTTTGAACAGTTTGGTACAGCCAATCTCCTTGTTATGGTGCTAAAGCTTGGGGAGAGCAGTAAACACTAAACTTAGAATGGAGAAAGTGCCCTGGTTTTGAGTACATGCTAACCTCTAGGGAACTGATCACTTGAATTTAGACTGCTCTGACTAGTCTCCCATGCAGACCAGTCAGACATAAGGGATTCAGAGACAAGGCTTCAATCTATGCTCCTTCAAGGATTATTTGAGGCCATATTTTGTTCAGATCCTGAATCATCATGATAGGCAGGAACATCTTGCGGAAATGCTTGACACCACAGAGGCACATTGAACATCTTGATGTAAGCAGTTTCCCTAAGAAACTCAAAAGTACAGAATAAGCAGAAGTTGTGTCTACTTCCCACACAATTCTCTCAAAGACCTGCTATTCCAGTGCTAGGCTTCTCTGCCAGTTTTGCTAACGGGTACCAACTATGTGATGACTTTGCACATTAAGCCTCTGGATTTCCTCTTCCTACAAGCAGCCTGCTCTGAATCATCTGTCCCCAGTAGCCATTACTACTACAAGTGTTTGTAAAGTTACCTGGGTGCTGCCAGAGCATTTGCCAACACAGAGGCGGGATACTGCTGAAACCACTGAATTTTCTGCTATTACTGAGGCTGGAATCAGGCACTTCAAGATCCGAGTATTTACTGTATCAGCTACAAAAGAGACCATTCAGAGTGAGACATTGCTTCAAGTTCCAGGTTCTTTGCCATGCCATATACAGGTGAGACCATCATGTCCTTTCTGGGACAGATTTATCTATATGCAGCTATCACAGGCTGGAATAAGAACGTAACAAGGACTTACTGGAAAAAATCAAAGCGTCTTAAGACTGGTTAATAGTCAAAAAGTAGGAACCTGATTCTCCTCACACCAGTTTTACAGATTTGCAACTCCATTAGCTTCAATGTAGTTACTGTAGTTTTACAGCAGCATAACTCAGAGTGAAAAAAATACAGCCTGTTGACGTGCATACTGCCGTTATTAGCCTAGATACCTAGAGTTTTATGGAGGTATGAGCTGGAGAAAAAAGGGAATTTCCTTTGAATCAGCATAAGGTCAGAGTATCCGAAACAATTTCAGATTATAAATCCAAGTGGCCTGAAAGTTAAAACCAACACCTTCATATTCCTATATTATTAGCCAGTATAGCCAGTGCCAAGTTCATCCTAATTACAGGTATTGGCTAGTGGACAAAAAATTAGACCACCTGTCATAAATGGATAGGTAGGTAAGGGTTAAGTTTCTTTTACCTGAAAAGGGTAACCGAACACCTGACCAGAGGACCAATCAGAGAACTGGATTGTTTAAAGTCAGGGGCGGGAATTTG
>NC_133776.1:67057287-67070426 GCF_003597395.2 Chelonoidis abingdonii
AGCGAGAATATCCAAGCTGGTAGTGAGCTTGGGGGAGTTTCAGGTAAGCCCCCAAACTTTGGACGCAAAAGTCCAGGTTTGGGACAGGACCAGACTGGTGGACACTAAAGTCCAGGTCTGGGACTGGACGGCTAGATTACCACACCACCCCAGGACTTTAGTATTTAAATAGCGTTTAGTTCTTTAGTTAGAGCCAGGCAAAAGTAACAGGAATTCTTTATAGCTAATATTTGACTAAGGAACAAACAACATAAGAAAACAACACAAAACACATGATTAGCAGCTGTTCTTTTGTTCCCATATAGTGTCTGAGTCAGTAACTTGACAGTGCTCGAAAGAGACTTAGGACTACAAGCCAACACTATTCAATACTTGTGTATGATGTAAAGCACTAGTGTGCCTATTTTAAACTCAGACTTTAAAAGGTCAGAAGGGACCAATGTGATCATTTAGTCCAGGGATCAGCAACCTTTGGCATGTGGCCCGTCAGGGAAATCCGCTGGCGGGCCGGGACGGTTTGTTTACCTGCACCGTCCGCAGGTTTGGCCGATTGCAGATCCCACTGGCTGCGGTTTGTCGTTCCAGGCCAATGGGGGCTGCGGGAAGCGGTGTGGGCTGAGGGTTGTGCTGACCGCCACTTCCTGCAGCCCCCATTGGCCTGGAACGGCAAACCGCAGCCAGTGGGATCTGCGATCGGCCAAACCTGCGGACGGTGCAGGTAAACAAACCGTCCCGGCCCGCCAGCGGATTTCCCTGACGGGCCACATGCCAAAGGTTGCCGATCTCTAATCTAGTCAAACCACCTGCACATTGCACGCTACAGAACCTCACCTAACCATTCCTGTAATAGCCCCTTAACTTCTGGTTGAGTTACTGTAGTCCTCAAATCATGATTTAAAGACCTCAAGTTAAAGAGAATTAATAATTTACAACTAGTTTAAACCTGCAAGTGACTTGTGCCCCATGCTACAGAGAAAGATGAAACCCGCCAGGATTTCTGTCAGTCTGACAAGAGGGAAAATTGAAAGTTGAAATAAAACTAGCAGGTCAAATATGGACTAAAAATTGAGTTTGTAAACATAAGACCAATAGAAATGTTTGCCTAGCTCTTTTCAAAATTTCAAATAGCATATAGTGAACTACATTCCATTACAGCATTTGCAACATGGTGCTAGTACATCAGAGCTAGAAAGTGAAACCAACTAGTCTATTGTGATTATTCATGACAAGGGAAAAAGTTAAAAAAAAAAAAAAAAAAGCAAAGTATTTAAAATTTTCACTCACGGTTTGTAATGTTATCAACATGTAAAATGTGAGATTGTCAGTTTCACATCAGCAATTTAGTTTTGTAAAGAGGCACCAATTATTTTATGCCAATAAAAGGGACCTACTAAAGTTGTAATAACCAGAAGAAAAATATCGTCCACACTCTAACATGTATCTTTAGGTTTTTGAGGTGGAGGATTGTTATTTGTTTTAAATCCATTGGCTCATCACCAATTTAAAAGCAAAATGGTGGTCAGTAATTTTGAAGAACACGCTTATCAAGTCTGGACTGACACTCCATTCCTCTGTCTGTATGAGACACTGCAAAAGTTGAAGCTACAAATAAGCAGCCATGTCAGTTGCATGTCAGGGGAGAAGAAACTCAAACGATCCCCAGCATGGAAGATGAGAGAAAGGTTTCTAGGGACTACAAGTCTATAAGAGATTTTATAAAGTAAGTGACACAGCAGTATTCTTTTAAATATTGAAGACAATAGCTTTTTTAAAATTATATTATTATTATTTTTACAATTTTTATCCAAAGTATTCCTTGTTCCTACTAAGTTTGCTACACTTATTTTAGCAAGAACTCAGAATGTAATATTAAAGAACTTTAAGGATGCTGTAAATTTACAGTAACAGACAAACCATGACAATATAACCACCATAACATATTCTCTCAAAGCCATGGCTATGGTAAGAAAAAGTGGCAGGAGGGAAGAAAGACACAGTCACAGTGGACATGCTAGCAATTTCTGAATGTTTTACCAAGGTGGCCACTGAGTGCCACATTCAGCAACACATCAAGTCCTTCTGGGGATAATCCTCTCTGCAGGGCAATGCTTTCCACAGTAGTCAAGTGTTTCTGCAGAACCTCATTCTTTTTCAGTGGAATGTAGTCTTTAACTAAAATAAGCAAAAAAAGTAGGGTTAAAGTGCATCCTGATAATCACAGAATATCAGAGTTGGAAGGGACCTCAGGAGGTCATCTAGTCCAATCCCTGCTCAAAGCAATACCAATCCCCACAGAGATTTTTGCCCCAGATCCCTAAATGGCCCCCTCTAGGATTGAACTCACAACCCTGGGCTTAGTAGGCCAATGCTCAAGCCACTGAGCTATCCCTCCCCCAATTTCCTCCTGAGAAATGTGTATGTTCACAGGGATGCATTCTACCCCCAAATCTGTTTTCTGTCCATTGTTTACCACTTTAAGAGAAAACACCCTGGTTTTCAAAAGCTGCTGTCCATCCACAGCTCCCATTAATGGTTCCCCTGTACAGTTTGTTCCCTCTGTCTGGGTGTTTCACAAACCAATAGGGGAGAAGAAAAAAAAAAAAAGTCAAGATAGGAAAATAATTATAAAACCACAAAAACAGCCAGACGGACTCAAGTTGCACATAAAACTATTTTAAACTCATTTAAAAATGGACTACATTTCAAGTTGATAGTGCCCTTTTCAATATCAGAAGCAAAGTTATATCACTGCTCTTACCTCTCTCAAAATAGGTCAGAGCCTGCTCCAGATGGTCTTGCGTGCTGTTACCTGGCTGGACACTGGCAGATTGCTGCTTCCTTTTCTCATGTTTCTGGGCCCTTTTCAAGTCCACAGTCTTTCGGCCAGCTGTTCTCTCTTCTATTTGCCATGCAGAGAGGCTACTACGGCGAACCTGGAAAGCCTGCTTTGGATTCTTGGCCGTCCCTCTTTGATGCATCCCTTCAGTCTCCCAGCTGGGAAGGGCGAATTAAGTACTCACTCATCTGCCAGTCTGGTTCCAAATCTTTCCCCGAAGGAGGCAAGAATAAAAATCAAGCCCCAAAGCCAGATATACTCCCAGCAGTTGAAGAACATCAAAGAGCCACTTGCCTGCAAGAACATGAAAGTCAGTTTATCCCCAGGCTTTCCAAAAACCCCCTAGGTTTTTGAGGTGGAGGTGTAAAGTAACTAACTATGACGTGCCATAAACCACTTAGAGCAGCATGTGCCCCAGAAAGGTCAGATAATCCAGTTAGAAGAGTACCTATATACACAGGCCATCCAGTGTGTACATACAAGCCCAATTCTTCCCTACAGCAGACAAAGATGAAGGAAAGCTCACAAGTAGGAATTTTTAAAGGGGAATATGTCATCTTGAAAATTAAGTGTCTGAAAGACATTTACAATTATAACACATAACACTAAAAAAGTTAGTAAAAATAATCAAAACAGAAGAAACACTGGGGATTACTGTTCTACCCCACGCACGAGCAGTTTGGTATTGTTGTTTCTCCAGACCACCGAAATGCCCCTGGCTAGAAAGGTTCTT
Source organism: Chelonoidis abingdonii (assembly GCF_003597395.2). Taxonomy (NCBI): domain Eukaryota; kingdom Metazoa; phylum Chordata; order Testudines; family Testudinidae; genus Chelonoidis; species Chelonoidis abingdonii. Next base: position 67,060,857 of record NC_133776.1, read on the forward strand.
AGACACATCAGTAACAGAGCAGAAGAACGAACACACATATTCTACAAATAATCAATATTTAAACATTCAAGTTGGCAGTGCCCCTTTAAATAACCCACAGCTCTGAATTCCCAGAGAAGGGGGAAAGAACGATGCAAGCAGACACAGGACCACGAGCAGTCAAATCAGGCAGGAGGCTGTCCACTGCCCACATTGCTAGCGATCCCCGCTCTGCGGGCTCACACCCCGCGCTCCCCATCTTCGGGGCCATTGCTCTGCGCTCGGCACCCGCAGCGCGCCCCTGTAGCCGGGCCCTCAGCACGGAGCACCCAAAGGCCCCCGCGCTGCTCGGAGCTGTCCCGGCCCTTGCGAGGCTCAGAGCCCGACCTGAGACAGGCCTGCGAGGTGCCCAGCTACCCTGCGCTGCAAGCCCTTGGGCCCTGCCCGAGAACTGTCAGCCCCTGCTTCCCTTACCCCCGGGCCCGGAGAGAGGATTACCGACCGGCCCCCGGTAACACGCCTGTGCCCCGGGTATCTGCTTCCTCAGATGGCTGCCCACGCTGCCATGGTAACAGCCCCACTTTACCTGACTCCACTGTTACGGATTTTTTCCAACCGTCCGAAGCAATTCAAACCCCCGCGCCACACCCTACGCATGCGCAGATCGCAATCGTAAGGACGTTGGAGCGAGGAGGTGATCATTGCGCACGCGCGGAGCTTTCGGTTGCGGATTGGTCGGACAAAAACTGACCTCACGAGAGCGTCAATGTTTCTTGTGAGCATGCGCACTTTTCCGCGCGGGCGGGGGGAAGGAGCGGGATGTCTGTACGCATGCGTATTAAGGGCATTGAGGTTGATTAGTGGGGTATGCGCGTGGTCAGTGCTGTGGGATTCTGGTTTTTTGTGCCGGTTGGGTCAGAGTCAGGGTGAGGTGGCCGTGCACTGCCGGGGTGTTGGTGCGCGGGATGGAGGAAAAACCTTGAATTAGCCAAGAGCGAGGTCGAGCGCGGGCCAGGCCTATGTAGGGGACTCTCCCTCGTCAGGGCAAGGGGGCTGCCCCCTTTCCTGGCAGCCCCACACCACGCAGATTGGCAGAGAGCTCGCGTAGTGCCCGCCCGCATAGAAGCCTCTTCCCCAGTGGCTGGGGTGCAGGGGCGCCAGAGGCTTCCTCCCTGATGTCTCTGAGGCGTTCACACACACACCTGCCCACGAACAGACCTGTGTGCCCTGTGCACAGGAGCATGCAGGGGAGCCATGCCTACCTCCACCCCCGTGCCTGCCTGCCTCTTCACCCAAGCCAACTTGCCCATGCCTGCTGCCCACCCATGCCCACCTACATGCATATGCCTGCTCACTCATACCCATCTGCCTGCCCACCCCTGTGCACATACCCCAATGTGCTCTGGTATGCCTTGTGCAAGTGGAAACACAGCAGGGGGTGTGGGGGGTTTTCAGCAAGCCATGAAGTCAATGCACCATCCCTCTTGCTTTGTCAGAGCTGGTTTTTGACTCCCACAAAGAGAGGCTCTGCCCTGCAGGCCTGTGCCTCGTCAGGGAAGTCACTACAGTGCTAGTCGCAACAAGCTAGGTATCTCTTCTGCAGCTCCTATGTTGTTTTTAGGGAGGACGAGCCCTTGAAAGGGGCTGCCCTCGGAAGAGCTGAAGTGGTGGTATCATGATGGGAGGGGACATTGCTGAATTTACAAGCAAAAGGGGGAAAAACTGAGGGGAGTAAAAGCCTGAAAGGGGAAGTTAGCATGATAAAATGCCATGCCAGGGCCTGGATTTAATTTCTGGCCTCTTATCTCTTCACCTCTAGCAAGCAGGAATGACTAGTGCTCCAAAAGTAGCATGCCAACACACATTGGGGCAAGGAGAGAGGGCAACCCAGCATAGGCATATACAGAGTTTTGTTGGTGGGCTTCAAATAGCAGGCCCTATCTTGTTCTTTAATGAAAGATGTACCTGCAGTTGGGAATCATAATAGTTAAATGTGGGGGAATTGTAAAGGCTCTGCAAAGGGGATGGAGATGGAGAGATGGAAAGGTTTTCAGGCTTTCATGGCATATGAAGTGCTTCTACTTTGCATCAAACTGATGAAATTTTCAAGATTTTATGCTGATTATGCTTTATTGCTAAGATGTCCAAAGCTATGTGAGATACTTCACTAAAAACATGAACCTGCTCCTAAAAGATTTATGTAAATTTTAGATATGACACAAGTGAGAATGGGAGACATGCAGAGGATCACAGTAATACAACTGTGGACACTGTGACAAAGTTCCTCCTTTACCTTGGTGTGTCCTGCGCTTATTGTCGGATTTACACACCTCAGTGATCTTCCCCTTTGGTGGAACCCACAGTCTGGGTCAACTCTTCCTGTGTCTGATCAGGAGTTGGGAGGAACCCAGGCCCACCCTCTACTCCGAGTTCCAGCCCAGGACCCTGTGGATTGCAGCTGTCTATAGTGCTGCCTGTAAGAGCTGCATGACAGCTTCAGCTCCCTGGGCTACTGCCCCATGGCCTCTTCCAAACACCATTTTTATCCTCACCACTGGACCTTCCTCCTGGTGTCTGATGATACTTGTACTCCTTAGTCCTCTAGCAGCACACTCTCTCACTCCCAGCTCCTCAACATGCACCACAAACTGAATTGAGCTCCTTTTTAAATCCAGGTGCCCTGATTAGCCAGCCTTGATTGCCTGCAGGTATTCTAATCAGCCTGTCTGCCTTAATTGGTTCTAGCAGGTTCCTGATTACTCTAGTACAGCCCCTGCTCTGGTCACTCAGGGAACAGAAAACTACTCATCCAGTGACCAGGATATTTGCCCTCTACCAGACTCCTGTGCCTCTGGGCGGTGTCCACTGGCTCCCTTGACTCCTTCGAGGAGCAGTGGGCGTTGTCTGGGGTTCTCTGCTCGGTGTCATCGGGTTCCCTTCGTTTAGCTCTGTGACCTCACTCCCGCTCCTGCTTTTTTTCATTAGTTGTCCCCCGGAATTTCTTCGTGTTCTAGACCTGTGGATCCTCCCCTTAGGCTGGGGGGAGGTCCTTTAGAAGTGGGCGGGCTTTGCCCGCCCACCCCTGGGATGCCAATAGGACCAGACTCCTCTGCGACTGTGGGGCCTATTTCTGCTCCTCTATCCGTTCACGCATCCGAGTGGAGTTCCTCTGGGCGGCATCCACTGGCTCCCTTGACACCTTCGAGGAGCACTGGGCGTTTTCTGGGGTTTTCTGCTCGGTGTCCCCATCAGGTTCCCTTTGTTTAGCACTTCGACCTCACTCCCGATCCTGTTTTTTTTTCATTAGTTGTCCCACGGAATTACTTGGTTTCCCAGACCTGTGGATCCTCCCCTTAGGCTGGGGGGAGGTCCGTTAGAAGTGGGTGGGCTTTGCCTGCCCACCTCCTGGATGCCAATAGGACCAGACTCCTGTACCCCTCCTGGATACCAATAGGACCAGACTCCTGCACCCCACTGGCCTGGGTCTGTCACAACACTTAGTTTAAGCATGTGCATGTCTTGGTGGTTCTGTAAAGATACTTTAAAAATAAACACCGTGACATTTAATTTTGGGTATCAGGTAAGAAATTACTTCAGAAGGTGGAACAAACTACATGTGCATTTAGGCTGACTTTGGGGTAGTCCCTTAAAACAGAAGATTCTGTAACAAGCATGGTCTCTTATAATTTTTGCTGTATTCTCCAGGACAGCTGCTGTGAGAGGTAACTAAGCGCAACTGGAAGTTCTGCAAATGTAAGCCTCAGTCTCCCATATTCACCTAGTTCTCCCCATAAAAGTCTTTTTTCACCCCCAACCTAATCTGTTCTGCAAGGTATCCTTATGATTGCATCATGACAAGACCTCAGGGAACTCGAAATAAAAATGAGGGAGTTTATATACATGCAGAACAAACTACAAAAATGGTATCTCTCCCTTAACTATAGATGTATCCTTAACATATATACAGCTGAATGTTGTCTAATGTGCTGAATGCAATTTTTGAAGAGCTAGGATTGAAAGTTTCTGCAATATAGGTGGCACCTAGACTATTTCTGCTACGTCCTTAAAAAAGGGGCAAAGTGAGTGGCTAGACCTGACACAGTACTCCAGGTTAATACATATCCTTGGTTTATATAATAATATTTTCAGTATTATTCTCTAGCTCTTTGCATACTCTAGCAAGTTTCCCTTTCTGATTGCCTCTTCACACTGGGCAGAGATTTTTTTCAATAGTCATAATAATGGTCAGTCCCTTTTTTAAATGGTTATAGTAAATTCAGAACACAATGATGTAGTTCATATTGTTCTTTCCAATGTGCATTATCTAGCACTTTTCAGCACTACATTTTCCTTTCCATGATAGAAATGGTCATACTCAACCAGGAAGGGACTTTTGGGCAGATGTCATTCTAGGAAGACATTGAACTCTGCCAAGACATTTTTCTCCAAATTTCAAAAAGTTTATTTTCATGAGTAATTAAAAAAAACAACAACACAGAGATAAATACCAAGAAAAGTAACAAAATTTAAATGCATCTCCCAAATTTTCAGATATAACAGAGAGAATCAGGCTCTTTGTGACAAGACTCCTCCCCTACTTGCTCCGTGACCTCCTGTGTGAATGTGGAATGAGGATTCTGGGCACCCATAACAATCGCTGGCAATTCCGTAAAGTCTTGGTGAGCAGTTGGCAGGAAAGGGGATTTATTTATTTACTTATTTATTTTTGGAGGGAGACACTGACCATGGCTGCTCTTTTTGCCAGCAACAGGTATGTGGGTTTATTACTGGGCAAATACCAAGCTTTGGACAGTTCTAATCGGTAATCCTTATTCTTCACTGAGAGTGATGCAACAATTGGTCATGGAAAGCAGGAAAAATAGTTTCTCTGTCCAGTTCTTTGCTCTAGTGTTAAACCTGATGCAAAAGGGGAAACCCAGGCAGGTGAGGTATAAACGGATCACAGATCTTTTTCCCCATAACCAGTCCACACAGAAGACTTGTCACAGAGGTGGTTCTGAGTAGGGGCTCCCTCCCATGAACACACACTCAACAAGGTACATTTTTCCCCCATGGACTAATTAAAAGACAGTGTGTATGTATATGGTTAGGGAAGAGGGTAGTTCTATGGTGTTTGGGTTGCACAAGCCATCATGTGGTGATTGGCTGACATACTGTTTTTCCTAAGCCCCTAATGCAACCTTTTAAACAAACAAAACAAAACAAAAAAGAATAAAAAAACTGTTTGTTTTTTTTGAGAGAGAGCTGCCTGGAGCTGTCCCTCAAATGCATTCCTCTAAGACACCTTTACTTTGCCTTTCTCAGGAGCAGCCTCCTGGGCAAGTGGCTGCTCATCACCATTCACCAACAGGATCCTCTTCTCAGGTGGCTGCTCCTCAGGCTGGCGGGCGATCAGTAGGCGGCAAGTGAGCAGGATCCCAAAGACAAGGGCGTGGGCATAGCGCTTGAGTGGGTCACCCACTAACTGGTGAAAAAAGAGCACAGTGAGCACGAGAAGCAGGAGGAAAAAGTTGGCCACATCCTTGGGGCGTCCAGGCACCAGTGTCATGACAATTCCACATGCCACCTCCAGGGCACCAATGCTCTTGCGGAGAAGGATTGAGCTGACTCCCATCTTCTTCAACATGGGAAGGGCCCGTACGTAACTTTTGTAGGCTCGTTTCTGGAACCAAAAAATAGTACATGTACAGCACTCATTATCAGAGAACAGTAAAGGGTAGAGAAGGATAGACTGTGTCTGACATTTCATCCCACAGGATTGCACAATGTTTTACTGAGTTAACCTCATATATAAACTGTACATAAAGATCACTTCACTCATCACTGTTGCATAGATAGATACCTCTGGGGGGTTATACAGCAAATGTTTGGCATCCCCACTAGGGAATCTGTTGGAACAATATTCCCACTCACCCCAACTCTCAGTATCCACTTTCATGGTCTCTTCCTTCCTAACTGGAAAACATAATTCTTTGAGATGGAAATACAAGGCAGTAACTGTCAGGCTAGGAACTGGCTAAGACACAGTATAGTAAGCAGACATTCTATATGTTCTTGGGAAATGAATTACTAAAATCTGAAGATGCTATTTATTGTTAAAATTAGCAATGCAGAAAAGGGTTGTCGAAAAAAAAACCTCTCCCCCCCTAAACTGACATGCCTTTTTTAATTAAGGCCTTGGCTACACTGGCGCTCTACAGCGCTGCAACTTTCTCGCTCAGGGGTGTGAAAAAAACATCCCCCCTGAGTGCTGCAAGATACAGCGCTGTAAAGTGCCAGTGTAAACAGTGCTGCAGCACTAGGAGCGTGGCTCCCAGTGCTGCAAGCTAATCCCCAGAGGAGGTGGAGTACATGCAGCTCTGGGAGAGCTCTCTCCCAGTGCTGGCGCTGCGACCACACTCACACTTCAAAGTGCTGCCGCGGCAGCACTCCCGCGGCAGCACTTTGAAGTTTCGAGTGTAGCCAAGCCCTAAAAGGAAGATCCTAAATAATGCATCTTAGTCCCTGCAAAGCCAAGGGACAGAAGATAAAAACAAGACGCATGGTGAATCTCTAAGTGGCCTAGAAACTCCCAGGGTTCTAAATTTCACATACATTGGAGACTTAGCTGAGGGCTGTACGTCAAAGGTAGGATTTGCTAGATCAGTCTGTTTCTCTCCACATACCCTTTTATGATCTTTTCTTTCCTGTACAGAAAGCAGGTTGGCAGTTGTCATCCTGGTTCTGAGGGTTATGCTGGATTTACAAACAGCCTTATTAATAACAACCTTGTTCCCCTCCCCACCCCCAACCCCAATTTGCCAAGGGGAGAAAAGTAGGTATTGTACAAAACAACCTAACTTACCTCCCCACAAATATTCAAGCTCTTGTATTCCAGCAACACCCAGTGAGAATTTTGTTCTCTTTGAATACACTTTCAATTTTTCTGGGTTTTAAAGAGGCTCCTAGTTTACTAACAATGCCTAACACTATTTTCACTTCCACTGGAGTGTACCAGTAACCATAGATATTCCTGACATACTGGATTTATACCCCATTTTCATCTTTCTTAGGAGCAGAGAAATGGTAGACTTAGATATTCCAATCAGTTCTGATCTAATACGAACTCAGCAAAGCTGACCAGTAAGAATCAGTGACTTAGCCAATTTCCCAGTACAAGTGCTCTCGATGTCATTATGGAAACGTGGTCGAACATGCAGTTAGATGGATGCAGACAGCTTTGCTTTTTCAGCTTTGTAAAGTTGACACTCCCTTCCAAGAGCAGTTGGTGATGTGTTTCACACACACACACACAAAAGTCATAACAATCTTGCTGCTATAAAGATGTTAGCATTTCTGTTCCAAACCTACATTTTCAGGCTTTAAAAATATGCTTTGAAGCAAAGCTTCTTCCCAAAGCAGCAATCTTTGTAATTAGATGTATAAAAATATTGGTTTAAAAATGAAATTTGGCAGCAGTACTCCCTAATCACTAGATATTTTTAATGCTGTAATAAACTGATTCATGAGTATGTTCTTTGGATGGACTTAGAATATCTCAGCTCAGTGTTAGGTCCTATGCTGTAAACAGCTAACAAGAGGTTCTTCCTTTAGCTCAGTTGCAGGGGCCTGTGCTTTCTGGAGCATCAGGATCTAAGTTCTAATTCCATTTTTCCCATGGAGTTACAAGAAACCATGGAGTTCTACTGGGCCACAGCTATGTTGCAATACAGTATAGTACAGATAATGGTGATTGTGTCTAATCTGTGTGTTTCAGTTTCCTGATTTGTAAAAGGGGGATAATTTTTACCTACCCACACAGGGCTATTGTGAGGCCTAATTCACTAATGTTTGCAAAGCAGAAAGGAGCAAAGAATTATAATCATAGTGAACAAGGATTTTGTAGTGTGTTTAAATTCAAAATCTTGTTTGTTAAATCTTATTTATTTGCATTTCTTTATCATAGTTTGGGAGCTGTGACTTTTGGATATTCTCTCCTTCCTTTTGCCCCTGTCATGCAAGTCATCTCTTCACACCCTCCCCCCACTGAGAGACCCATTCTGTGGGCAGGGGCAAGACCACAGAGACTCAGATAGTTGTTTGGGAGGTAGAGGAAGGCAGCTGAGCAGGTGCACTGAAGAGAGAGAACAGAATGTGCTGGAAGCTTCCACCATTGTTTCCCAGGGATCCAAAGAACCTCAGCATGCACCACCTTCTAGCCATGTTAGTAAATAAGAAGAGACAATGAAACATAAAATCACAAAAGAGGGAACTAAGCACAGTTGCTTTGACAGCCTGCAGCAGGTCAATTTCTGCAGCGGGTTCGAAGCTGGGCAGAAAGAGCGAAGGAAACTCACTGACTGACAGACAAATGCGTATGCTGATCCGTGCTCTCCTTCCAACCCCCCTCCAGTGTTACAGAGGCAGGCAGGCTCATTGGTGCTGAGGAGAATGATAAAATATCTAGTCTTTTTCTAGCGCCTTCTGACTAAGGATCTCAAAGTGTTTTACAGTCGTTAATTAGTCTTCACAACCCCTGCGAGATAGAGTCATTCACTGTCATCACCTCCATTATGAGGCACAGATAGTTTAAGGACCTTTAAGTATCCGGTTTCCAAAGCAGGCGCATTCCCCTTTTCCACCCCAAGTCCTTTTCTTGTCAGGGGAATGGAAATACTTCTTACTGTGTGACTGACTGGTCCTGGACTCCCCCTCTTTCCACAGGGGCACCAGACTGGCTTTAGGTTTCATCCTCCTTGCACTGCCCTCCCTCTTTATTCATCAGAGATTACCTGTAAAATCAGCTCAAATACCAGACCAAGGGCTGTCGCAGGATTTGAGTCTCAGCAGCGGGTTTTTATCCGTTTCTTTGTTTAACACTAAAAACGGAGAATATGCTTCCTGCTGCCCCCCCCCCTTCCTTCCCCCGTCCAGAATTCAAGGCTCCACAGTATTGCTGCCTATATATCCTCCAGCAGAAATGTCTTCTGCATGGCTGCTCCCGTTGCAAGGTTGTGGGGAAGAGAAGAATATGCAGCCCTGCTAGCAATATGTCTCCCATCACTGCCACTTGCTGCTGTACTCACCATCTCATTGTAGGCATCTTTGCTGAGCCTTGGGGTCAATTTGATCGTCCCCATGAAGACAAAGAAAAGCCCCAGAGCCACCGAGAGAGCCACAACGGTTACAGTTCTGGGAGATGCCATTGGGCCAGTGAGAGGACGTCCTGACTAGGCCTCTTACTCTCTGTAGGTGCAGGGGGTGATCAGTCACCATGGAAGGAGATCAGGAGCAAAGCTGCAGAAGCACTGAGAATGACAGACACTGAGCAAGGGATTCTACCTCTTCCACCCAGCAACCTCTGGGTCCTAATGCCCCACCAGTCATGCTACCTCTTAGTTGCATTGTGTTGCCACTAGCCCTTGTGAAAGTATGAAAGGATTAAAGAAATGCTGTCTGTACCTTTAAGCAAAACTGTTGTAATGCTGCACTCCAGGTGTCAGGAATACAGACATTAACATAGAACAATTGCACTGTTTAAGGGCAATTGGTGAAGTATTAGCCTTAGATCGATAAGAGTTAGTAAGGAAG
>NC_133776.1:67076495-67139947 GCF_003597395.2 Chelonoidis abingdonii
GTTTAAGGGCAATTGGTGAAGTATTAGCCTTAGATCGATAAGAGTTAGTAAGGAAGCAGGATATGCATGCTGTGCCCCAGGTGAATTTTACTGTTTTGCTTTCTTTGTCCCATCGTCTAATTCCCGCTCTTTTATCTTTATAAATAAGACTGTTTGGGTCTTGCATGGCCACTCACATTATCTGGGTGCTATTGGTGGAGCACTGCGCTAATAAAACAGAGTGGTCTGACAAATTGTGAGTCCTAATTCTAAATCTGACACCCTATAACAAAATAAATAATAGTAAATAAATATGATTTATAACAGGGTTACATTTATGTAGCACCTGGCCTCTCCAAAGATCCAAAAGTACTTTATAAATCACCCACCTCTGGGGTTGAGAAATCAGCCAGATGCATAGCAGAGTGCACCCTATTGGGAGGGTGAGGCTATTTTGGCTAACAGGACTGGAGCTGGAGCAAACCCCTATTCTTAGGAAAGGTGCTCTATGATTGTTAATGCCCAAGGAGAGCCATCTGCACTTCAGTTTGCAGGGGCTCATTCAAATATTACAACAGAAAATTGCATGGTGCTCAATTTATCTACATCAGAAGGATAAAGGACAGAGTTATCCCTGCTGGAATTTGAATCTGTGCTTCCAGTGGAGTCTGGTGTTTGAAAGCTGAAACTCAGCCCGCTAACTTGTACCCTCAGCTCAGAGACAAGACATATAGCTCTTTGCTCCATATGTTTAGTCCAAGGACTCAATACACATGTGAAGTGTCTTCCTAAATCAGGAGTAGGCAACCTATGGCACATGTGCCGAAGGCAGCACACAAGCTGATTTTTTGTGACACTCACACTGCCTGGGTCCTGGTCCCCGGTCTAGGGGGCTCTGCATTTTAATCTAATTTTAAATGAAGCTTCTTAAGTATTTTTAAAACCTTATTTACTTTACATACAACAATAGTTTACTTATATAGTATACACTTATAGAAAGAGACGTTCTAAAAACATAAATGTGTTGCTAGCACGCGAAACCTTAAATTAAGAGTGAATAAATGAAGACTCGGCACACCACTTCGGAAAGGATGCTGACCTCTGGACTAGACAGCTGGACAGCAGGTTCCAACACTTGGAGGGAGTGCCAGATAGAATGTCAGAATCCTGAGCATATGCCTCGGGACCCTGAGACTGGGGCAGTGGCTGGACTCCATTCAGGCTCCAGGAGCTTGAAGCACCACTAGGAATCCATAACTTGGTTTCTATTGGTAGGATTTGAATGAATTTCTGCTCAGCCATGGTACATTTTTGTCAAAAAGAAAGTGACTTTCTTTGCACTGTAAATTGGAGGAGAAGAGATGATGAATTTAAATCAATAGATAACAAAGGATTTAGTGCAGGGGTCGGCAACCTTTCATAAGTGGTGTGCTGAGTCTTCATTTATTCACTTTAAGGTTTTGCCTGCTGGTAATACATTTTAATGTTTTTTAGGTCTCTGTCTATAAGTCTATATATTATATAACTAAACTACTGTTGTATTGTAAAATAAACAAGGTTTTCAAAATGTTTAAGAAGCTTCATTTAAAATTAAATTAAAATGTTGATCTTACGCCACTGGCCCACTCAGCTTGGTGCTGGTCTGGGGTTCTGTTCACCTAGGCTGGCAGCGGGCTGAGCGGGGCCTGTGGCCAGGACCCCGGCTGGCAAGGGTCCGGCAGCCAGAACCCCAGACCGGCAGCGGGCTGTGCAGGGGCTGGCGACCGGGACCCCAGACCGCCAGTAGGCTGAGCGGCTCAGCCCACTGCCACTCAGCGGTTCCATCCACCGGCTCCTGTCAGCCAGGATCCTGGCTGCCAGACCGCTCAGCCCACTGCCCGTCTGGGGTCCCAGCCCTGCCCACATACAGTGGGTACCTACCTTCTTCCTGGTTCTGGCCCATTCTCTTCCTCTCTCTGCACTGAGCTGAGGGTGGGAGTGCACTGAGCACAGGGCTGGGGGTAAAGGGTCTGGCCAGGAGCTAGAATTAGGGTGGGGGCTCAGGGTTGGGGCAGGAAGTTTGGGTGTGTGACACTCACCTGGACAGCTCCCATTTGCTATGAGGGATGCAAGTGGGAATGTGGAGGGGTGTGTGTGTGCAGGAGCTCCCATTTGGTGCTCAGGGTGGGGGTGGGAATGTGGGGTGTGCAAGAGTCAGGATGTGGGGGGGTGCATGGCATGTCAGGGGGCTAGGGATTTGGGGGAGTGCAAGAGTCAGGGCAGAGGGCTGGCAGCATGTGAGGGGGTGCAGGTGTCAGGGCGCAGGGGGGTGGGGCTGGGGATGTGTGGGGGTGCCAGAGTCAGGGCTGGGGTCATGGGGTGTGTGTGAAGGAGTCAAGCAGAGGGCTGGGTGTGTATGAGGGGGGTACAGGGCACAGGCCTGGGGTGTGTGTGGGGCACTGGGGCTGAGGGCAGAGGGCTGGGTGTGAGGGGGGGTCAGGGGTCAGGGCTGGGTGTGTGTGTGTGTGGTGAGACGAAGGCAGGGAGGATATGCCCCTATTCCACTGACCCGCCCACCCCTTCCCCTAGGCCCTCCCCCTGCTGCTTCTCTGCAGACCCCGGGACTTCCATGCCCCATCCAACCCCCTTGCTCGCTGACTGCCCCCTCCAGAGACCCCCGGCTCCTAACCATCCTGCCTGGGATCCCACCTGCTATTCAATCCACCCTGCTCCCTGTCCCCTGACTGCCCCCACCCCTTATCCTACCCTCCTGGCCCTGGACCCCTTACCATGAGGCTCCTAGCAGCAAGTTCTGCTCCATGCAGAGCCAGACGTGCTGCCTCGCAGGAGTGGGCAGCCTCACCCCTCAGAGTGCTGCATGTGCAGTGGCAGGGCTCCAGGGGATGGGGGGAGCATGTCTGCCTCCCCGCAGAGCCGAACACTGCCCTGCGGGAGTGCACAGCCCTCGCCCCCAGAACTCTGTGTGCGTAGCAGCATGGCTCCAGGAGAGAGAGGAAGACAGGGGAGTGGCCAGCAGCTTGGTGTGCTCGGCTGGGAGCTCTGGCCCGGGAGCATGGCCCCCGTGGCTTGCCACACTGGGAAAGTGGGGCTATTTCCCCACCCCTGCATTAGGGTGTGCCTGGGCACACTCGGCACACCCCACGTGCATGCCTATGCTTCTGGCCTCTGCCCCTGCCCGGAGGAGGGGGGAAGAGGCAGAGAAGAGCAGGACGGGCCAGGCAGGGCAGAATTTTTAATGGCACTCTGCTCCAACAGGCAACAGTGTGCCATTAAAAATCGGCTCGCGTGCAATCTTTGGCACACGAACCATAGGTTCCCGACCCCTGCTTTAGAGCCTACAAGTCCTTGTTCAGACAATCCTCTCAGACAAACAAGTTTGTTTACATTTGCAGAAGATAATGCTGCCTGCTTCTTGTTTACAATGTCACTTGAAAGTGAGAACAGGCATTTGCATTGCACTGTTGTAGCCGGCATCGCAAGATATTTACATGCCAGATGCACTAAAGATTCTTATGTCCCTTGATGCTTCAACCACTATTCCAGAGGACATGCATCCATGCTGATGATGGGTTCTGCTCGATAACGATCTAAAGCAGTGCGGACCGACACATGTTCATTTTCATGATCTGAGTCAGATGCCACCAGCAGAAAGCTGATTTTCTTTTTTGGTGGTTTAGGTTCTGTAGTTTCCGCATCAGAGTGTTGCTCTTTTAAGACTTCTGAAAGCATGCTTCATGCCTCATCTCTCTCAGATTTTGGAAGACACTTCAGATTCTTAAAATTTTGGGTTGAGTGCTGTAACTATCTTTAGAAATTTCACATTGGTATCTTCTTTGCATTTTGTCAAATTTGCTGTGAAAGTGTTCTTAAAACAAACAACATGTGCTGGGTTATCATTCGAGACTGCTATAACATGAAATATATGGCAGAATGTGGGTAAAAACAGAGCAAGAGACATACAATTCTCCCCCAAGGAGTTCAGTCACTAATTTAATTAACGCATTATTTTTTTAAACAAGCATCATCAGTATGGAACGATGGCCAAACTTGAAGAGGCATATGAATCTTTAGTGCATCTGGTAAATACCTTGCGACGCCAGCTACAACAGTGCCATGCGAATGCCCTGTCTCACTTTCAGGTGACATTGTAATTAAGAAGTGGGTAGTATTATCTCCTGTAAATATAAAAAAAAAACTTGTTTCTCTTAGCAATAAGCTGAATAAGAAGTAGGACTGAGTGGACTTGTAGGCTCTAAAGTTTTCCATTGGTTTGTTTGAGTGCAGTTATGTAACAAAAAATCCTTACATTTGTAAGTTGCACTTTCATGATAAAGAGATTGCACTACAGTACTTGTATGAGGTGAATTGAAAAATACTGTTTCTTTTGTTTATAATTTTTATAGTATAAATATTTATAATAAAATTAATATAATGTGAGCACTGTAAGCTTTGTATTCTGTATTGTAATTGAAATCGATATTTGAAAACAAAGAAAAACATCCCAAAATATTTAATACATTTCAGTTGATATTCTATTGTTTAACAGTGCAATTAATCATGATTAATTTTTTTAGTTAATCGCGTGAGTCAACTGTTAATAGCTCATCTTAATTAATTAGCCTCTTACACTTGGTATGGCTACTTCCCCTTCTTCATGTTTTCTGTATGTGCGTGTATATATATATCTTCTTACTATATGTTCCAGTCTCTGCATCTGATGAAGTGGGCTGTAGCCCACAAGCTTATGCTCAAATAAATTTGTTAGTCTCTAAGGTGCCAGAAGTACTCCTGTTCTTTTTGCGGGTACAGACTAACACGGTTGCTACTCTGAGACCTGCGATTCATTGACAGCCCTAGTTCAATGATATCGAAACAACATGGCAATAGCACTAAAAGTACAAAGGATTTGACTTGTATTTAGTATATTTAAAGCAGTTTCACCAAATCCTGCCAATGAAAACCCCTATTCTACTGTTCTGTGTTAAGAGGTGTCTAAACCATTTTGATAGCCTAGCAAAGGGGATAGGGTTTGAGTGGGAAAGAGAAACTACAATAGAGGATCTTTTCACACAGAAAATCTCAGTGCACACTGGCTTCATACTTCATAGGATATGCAAGGGACAGCACAGCGAGGCAGGCCGAGAATTCCCAAAAAAGTTTTAATTTACAACTTTCAAAAGAATAAATGAAATTAGAGCCACAACCATTCCAGCTTTCTGAACATCTGTAGTTCTTTCTCAACCTCAACTTTGAAAGGTATGAAGTCCTGTTTTGTAGGAAAACACATAAACCAGGATGGCCCCTCAGCGGGTGAAGAGCATCACCAGCTCACAGTGCATGGTGTGGGGAAACATGTCAACCGGAACAGCCAATAGAGGGGCAAATGGCTCTCCTACAAGCTTCTTCCCAGAGTCTGGTGGGCAGCAAAACCTATAAAAAAAGAAGGATCAAAAGGCATCAGTTTCCCCATTAATCCAGAGCTAGCGGAGAGTTGTCTGTGTTTCTAAAATCCTTCCCCTCTCCGTTTCCTTTTCTTTAGTAATACCTGACTCCTCCCCACCCATGAAAAATCAGAAGATGCATTAAAGATACTTATTATTTGGGAAAGAACAATCACTCAGACTGAAACTGACCCTTGTTTGAGGTCTGGAACCTGCTCTCTTCAGTCCTGGACCAATTCCAATAAAGCATGGCTAATCTGACTCACCAGGGACAAATTTAAGATTTGATTTCTCACAAAACACCAGAGCTAGGAAAGGCTTTATATTGTTAGAAAATAATCCTAGGTTTTGTATTATCTAACCATCCTCATTGTTCTTCTGCAGACCTTTTGTTATCTGTTCTCTGGCCTTGACATTGCAAAACACTTAACCATGTGATTAACGCATGTGAATGGTCCCATTGACTTCATTTGCCAGATAGGAGCCTATTTTCTTTATGGTGAATATATTGGATACAGTAACCCAGATGAAGGCACGCTGCTTGTTTGATTCAGTGCCATTACAATAAGTTTTACATTATTTTCTATTCCTTTATGAATGCATTTAAGCATCTCGCTCACTTTTTTCCCCTCCCCGTTTTTTAAACAGCAGTTACCCACCGAGCCCACATCCTCACTGAATTCTTTACAGTGATAAAAGACTTTCAAGTCACAATATGCAACTAGTGAATAGACACACCAGTAGGCCCACAGATGTAATAACTGCTGGCCATGTGCTAGGCGGGCAGGCCTGAGCCCTACAAGACCAACCCCAGTAAGGTTCAGACCAAATTAAAACCTCCCCAAGCAATTTCACTCCTTTGTTGTGCTCTTTTCCTCTGGGCATGGCACTTCTCCCTCATAAACAACAGAGACAAATCCTCCCCCCACTCCCTCCCCCCCAAAAGGGCTCCTTCTCACTCAAGGAAGTTCCTCATGGCTTCTCCTTCAGGCTTGCAGGAAACATAGATCAACGTACGGATGGCCTCGCAGTTTCGAATGGCCCGCACCACATGATAATCTGAGAGCAGAAAAACATCAGGCATTTACATAGAGAAACACCCCCAGAACAGAGATTTCCTTAAGGACTAGTCAACATTTTCCTATAAGGCCAACATCAGAGAACTACATTGGGACAACCAAAACCAATCACCCTTAACAAGGAAAATAGAAGGGCAGTGGGTGGAACAGGCAGTGCTCAGGCACAAGGGAATTCACATCGTTAGGGTCCAAGGTGGCAGGTCAATGTCACTGTTGCAAGGCAAACCACACTAGTAGGATCCAAGAGGGTTCAGGCAGAGCACTGATGTGAGGGAGCTTGTCGCATCTTCCCAAAGAAGTGAAGGATGGCAGATGAACTCTCTCACCAAATTGATGAGAAGCCTGCACAAACTTCCAAATCAAGATGGATTTAAAAGATTGCAACTGTTTAAAGAGAAAAACTGATAAAGGCATAGAAAAATAATGAATGGTAAAGAGAAGGTAGATAGGGCACTGCTACTCAACCTCTCTCAAAACTAGAGAAAGAGGGACATTCGATGAAATTGAAAGGCATCATATTTTAATCCAAATAAAGGAAATACTCTTTTCTACAGGCTAACTGTGCATTGTATGAACTCATTGCCACAACACATAATTGAGGCCAAGTTTATTCTGTAAGTACCTATTGCAGAGCTTCTTGCACTTTCCTCTGAAGCAGCTGCTGTTAGCCATTTTGATGCCAGCATGCTGAACGAAATGGGCTATCACAATATGACACTTCCTATGTTTCTATTTAAATTTTTTTTTTCTTTTCTGTATATTTTTCCTTCAAAACGAGAGAGATATTGTCAGGCCTCAAAAAGAAAAAAGATGCTCTCTTACGGAGTCCAGCCCGGGATGGGTTTACCACTGCAACAAGGAGCCGGTCATCCTCTCGCGACATCAGGAACTGCGGCAACACCGTCTCTGCCTTTCCACTGTGAAACTCACAGTTTGAGATCCCTGTGCGAAAAATCATTCACCCAAATGCTCCCTGCAGGCAGAGAATCAACCCAACTGGAAGATGAAGAAAGAGGACCCCTCAGACACAGCAAAACTCAGGGTCTCTCATCCCAAGAGGGTGTCTCCCTGAGAAATGCATACCTGGCATAGGGATGCTTTCCATATCAACACAGGACATCTTATGGATTCTCCCTGCCTGCATCCTCCCAGATCATCTTCCCTTGCCACATTCCCCCAATTTTCCCCTAAAGGTAAGTCTACATTGCTGACTTTTCATGTGGGAAGCTGCAAGTTCTTGCCCATATCCCCCATCATCTAGACTCAAAGCCCTGAGGTGCGTGTGGAACCCAAGATGGCATGCTCATCTGGGGGTGTGGGTCAGTGCACATGTTAACCTTTGCCCATTTTGTGATGTGGAGGTAGAAAAGGCATGAGGACCTGACATCAAGTCTAGGTAGTCCTCCACTGCCATTCTCTCATCAACCTCCATTCTCTTTAGCCACCAAGACCATTTCATGCCCCTTTCGTCACAGAGTTAATAGAAAGGGGAGAGGAGCATTGTTGTGAAGTAAGAAAGAGAGGAGTGAGGTGGTTATAGCATGAAGCTTCTCCCTTTTACTGGAACATCTGCAGCCCACCTTGGCACTATTAGGAGCCCTCCACTTAGGAGATACTTTGTATTTTGCAGCAATGGATTTTAAATTCCTTCCTCACACCATTGAATGCTGCATTCCATCTGGCATCCTCTACAGCCTGCTCCACTACCTCGACACCAACAACCTTAGATGCCTGGTGAGCCAGGGAGAGACCAATGGCACCTGGGAAAAAAGAAAGAGAGAAAGAAATTCAAGGTTTTAAGATGAAGAAATAGGGAGCAAAACAGTGGTTAAATTCTGGAGAGATCACATCCTTCACACCCAGAATAAAATCGTGACCTTGTCAAACACAGACTTGTGTCGACCCCACTGCAATTGTCAGTTCTCACCAGTTCCACAGCAGACATCAAGAAGGACAGTGTTCTTATCAGCCCGGCTTAACTTCCTCACTGTCTGGTACAGAACTTCTGCCCCAGCTGTGTTGATTTGGAAAAAGGCATCTGGAGAGATTCGGAACTTCAAGCCCAGGACCTCCTCAGAGATGTATGGTTCTCCATAGAGGAGCTGATAGGGGGATTGCTGGTGGGAACTTCGAGTCATGGTGCTTGAAGGGGATATAAAAAGAGAATCCATTAGAGAACAGGATTTTCAACAAAGAGCCAGTTTATTTTACTTCCTTTTAGGATAGCGTTAAAATACAGGGAGAACATTCTCCCCACCCAACATCCATTGATCTAGACCAGATCTCCATCTACAGCAATCCTCTGACTGATTTCTTCTCTAATCTAAAGCACCACCTTTGAGTTATTATTTTCTGTGAACACTTCAGCAAGTTGAAGTGATCATTTACAAAAATTCTGTCACTTTCAAAACCTGGAATTAATTATTGTGGTCAAAACAGAAGACTGGGCGTGAGACCTTCTATTTGTAATCTTGGGAAAGTCACTTCAGCTTTGTTCTTTAGTTTCCCAGTCTGTAAAACAGGGGTCAAAATATTTATTTACCTGTTTCATAGGAGTTTTGCAAAGCATAATGTATTAATGTTTCCATAGTGCTTTGAAATTCTTAAATGAAGACAAAGCCATCCTAAAATGGTGTCTGTAGAAAGGCTGTCCAAACAAATATCACTATTATTTTTCAGTCTCTAGAAGAATTGTCCTGATGGGAGAGTAGTTGGATTGCAGGTTTGAGGATATGGGTAAGAAATAGGGGGTAACAGTGGAGTTTCATTTTCAGTATTCCTGTTGCCTCTCACTCCACTTTCTGACATGATGCAAGTTTTATCAGGTGTTGAAAAAATTTACCTCTCTTGGAAATATAATGAGGTCAGGTTGCAGACTACTCCAGGCCCACAAGTGAAAAACTCCTTAAGCAATGCTTTCTGAGTACACAGTTCCTCCTGCCGAGAGCAAAAGAAAAAGATCCATCTGGTTATGCTGATTTTTATAATACCTATCCTCAGCTATACACCATACCTATCTCATACGAACGAGCAGGTCTGGCACTGCCATAGTTATATCTACCATAAACATGGTAGACCTTGTACTGGCATTACTGTAAAATGGCATTAGATTGGTTTCTGACATCAGCGCTGCTATAACCCTCATGAGCAGCATAGTTTTAATATTATCTCTGATATGCTCCCACAGGGTTAGTAGCTCTTGTATTGATACTGCCAATATTCCCTATCAACTAGATGTTCTGGTACTGCCACCACTTTGACTCACATTGCTTGGTACAGAACAGTGGTGGTGGGTTCAGAACAGTGGCGGTGGGTAGCTCATTGTCACTAACATATTCACCTGACTGAGATCCTGGGGGTGGAAGGTGATGATAGCCATGGTGTGTCCACTGCTATTGGTGCGTACTGTGAGTTCGCGCCAGTGGCCACCCTGGTGAAACAGGAGGCAGGGATCCAGTGGGGACTGCTGAAGAAATTCCTCATAGCACTAAGTAAAAATAAAGTACAGATAAATACCACTGATATTAGGAATTCTCTTTAATCTATAGTCCTATACATAGTATCATAATTCTAACCTTATTAGAAAGTTTATGCTGCACACGTGCAAAACTAATTTTTCTATTGCTTATAACTTCACTTAACTGTATTTATTAAAAGCTGTCTTGAAGATTAGTTCTCAATGAAAACAAGCCACTTCGAAAGTTTCAACTTGTAACATTCAGCTATTTGAGCATTACTGTCCTGGAATCTTAAAATTTCCTCTGCCCCGCAGAAAGAAAGTGACTTTACAGGAATTCAACCGTAGGGCAGTTTTAAGACTCCAGGATTCAATGCACGTGCAAGAATGGACAAATTAACTGCACTCAGTTTTCAGAAATATTTACTTTTTAGTCAGGACCGAGCTTGGACAATTTCAGTATGTTACAAAGCATGTGAATATGGACTTATCGTGAAAACTCTGCATAATCTCAACTACAGTATTTCCTACTAAACAAACATTGTCACTTCCTTTCTTTACTCTGTCTACATGCACACATGCTCTTCATTACCTGGGCCACTTGTTTGTGTTTTTCGGGCATGTTTTCCAGGTGGTTGGCTCGCACACAGACAATATTCCTTGCTGTGGAAAGACAGATGGGTGTTTAATCTCTTGTTGTGGTCTTGTAACAGTACCCTGAAATAGGGAATAGTAAATCATTGCACTAATGCCAGGTATTGCACAGTAGATTGATATGAAGGTCTAACCCCAGATCTCTGCGAACAGTACTGCAATGGAACAACAGACACACTTGTGTCTCAATTCCCCCTACTCCATCTTATTTGAGTCAGGGTCCAAGGCAGCCTCCACGAAGTATCAGGTTTGTCCTTGCCCGATTATGTAATTTCAGTAGTTTGCAAGAAATGTTTAATGCTCTGACAGCTTCTTTAAATCCATTTTAATGCAACTGCTTCCTTTGAGCAAGGTGTTTTTAATAATAGATATCAAAACCAATTCACTCTGCTTCTGCTAACTAGGGAGTAATGGAATGGGCCCAGAGCGGTGACACAGTTTAGACTGACATGGCATTGCTCAGACAGGCTTATAGTGGGAAAACCAAACCCTGTAGTTCAGCAATCAGAAGGCAAAGCCACATGAAACCATGAGATTTATTTCCAAATGAAAATGCTCACGATCACTGCTCCCAGTGCATGAGTCTGCATCAGGCACATGTGCAGCATGGCACCACTGCTAGAAAAGGGCTGAAAATATAAAGGAAAATAGACTGGGTTTGTTTGGCTGAGGCTGTGCTCCCTCTTTAATCTAGCCTCTCACCTATGATCCACTTGCAACTAAGCAACCCCAGAGCTCTGGTTTTTGGCTATCCAGGGCCTGCTATATGCCATGGATGTGAACTTTGCCATGGAATTCACCCCTTGCCACAGAATTTTGATCTGG
Source organism: Chelonoidis abingdonii (assembly GCF_003597395.2). NCBI lineage: Eukaryota > Metazoa > Chordata > Testudines > Testudinidae > Chelonoidis > Chelonoidis abingdonii. The sequence goes on from NC_133776.1 coordinate 67,087,931, forward strand.
AATTTAAGTTTTCTGTTAAAAAAAATTGTGGCTAGTTCTCATAGTTACAAAGAAAAGCTTAAAAACTTGAACTGAGGGCTAATCTACACGGTGGAGTAATGCACCCTGAAAGGGTGTGATTTCTGAAGCACACTGACGTGTTGTGCATTAATTGTTCGATGTAGACCCTGCTGGTGTGTACTAAAGGTTCCTTAGTGTGCTTTAATTTAGTGCTGTTCCTAATGCTGTTTGGGACAGTACATTTAAAGCACACTAGGGATCATTAGTGCTCACCAGCAGGGTCTACACAAACCAATTAATGCACCAACACACTAATGCGCTTTAGAAATCATACCCTCATAGGACGCATTACCCCACCACATAGAGAAGACCTGGGTACAAACAAAACAGAATTGCCTTCTTGAGCCTGCAGACAGCTGGAAACAACATCTCGGAGAGGTGTGAACTGCACCATTCATTTTATGAAGCGTTAATCAGGAAACCCAAAGATGACAATTTAAATGTCAACATTGCTAATGATTTCACTACCAAACTTTAGCAGAAAGAGCCAGCTGATGTGCTTATCCCACACGGTCTCCCATGAGTGCTCAGGGGTCCAAGCCACAGCTGCCACCTACCCAACTCCCAAAACCTCCAGCTTCCCCCTTGATACGGTTCTGCAACATGGTTAGCCTTAGCCAGCATGCTGAAAATGTGGGCTCAGCATAAAATCAGTGTAACAATATAAACAGAAAAAATGGGCTACTATCTTGATTGTGGTGTTTACTTCCAAATTTGAAAAAAAAAAAAAAAGGTTCCTAATAATTTATCCATAGCCACTACAGAACTGCTAACATTCCCATTAAAGTTACTTGGAATTCAGGGACCTTGCTACACAATTAGATCCAAAGTAGAGGGCCGTGACTATGCCTATGACCTAGTATGATCTAGGCAGCTTTCAGCCTTGTGCTTTGTCGTGCACTGACCTCTGCCAGTTCCCACATAGAGCCCCACAGTTTTGGGGTTCCCATCAGGTCCTCGGTTCACAGAAAATGTGGATTTGTTTCGGTAGCCATTAACGACGGGCTGGGGAGGAGAAGAGGAAAGCGTAAAGCCAGGAAGCAAGAAATAATGGGGGATGGGAATCAATTCTGGGCATTTTATTGGCAGCATGAGATGTAGCACATGACTGTCAAAGAGTATAGGATGGAAGGGTGTGTAAGTACATAGACTCCAGAGCGTTTGCCAGGAGAGCAGTTTAGCCCCTGCCCCCCCATTTCCCAGTTGTGCTCTGTGAACACAGGGCAGGAGATTTATTGGGGACTGGGATCCCTGGGATTATTAAGGTGGTGGACTGATGAGATGATGATTGGAGCTTTTCATGGGTTATAGCCGGTGGATGCACACAGGAAGCTGGGGGTGGATCCAAGGCAGGGGTTTCTAGTGGGTAGAACTACCTCACAGCCCAGGGCTCTCACTAGATGTAGAGTAGACAGTTTGGCAGGAGCTGGACTCACTGTAGTTGTTCTGAGTGCATAGCAGTTTTCCCCACCATAGCACTCAGCAGAAGCAGGGGAAGAGATTTGTCAGGGGCTTAGCTCTCCTGACATTCCCATGAAAGATTTCTCTCCAGTACTCACAGAGGGGACAACAGAACGGAGGGGACAGCAAAGCCCCTCTGGCCTTTGTGTGATTTCCAGTTTGTCTGTACCAAGCTCACTCAGACGGGAAGCCAGTGTCTGCAACACCTTCTTCTGACTCTCAGACTTCACCTGCAGAAAAGTTCCAAGGCACTAACATTTGCACTGGAGGAAGCTTGCTCATCACAACTGGAGAGGGAGAGCACTCCCCTGAGCAGAAGAAAATACTGTAACCAAGCCACAGCCCGATAGGAGCTTTACATTTGTCCTTAAGTTATACACACTGGCCACTCAGAGTTTCACAGCAACAGCAGGGAGAGAACCTGGATCCCCATGTTCTTAAAGCACAGGCCTCTATCACTTGAGCTAATGGAGAGTCTCAATACAACACCATAGGGCCTATAACACACAGTTGACTGGCTCTGATTTCATCAAGCAGAGGAAGTAGTCCACGCATATACTTCTATCCAGTTCATATAGTATAGCTCCATCTATGAGGTTACTCTAAAAGAATGAAACTGGCAGTAAATGGGATCTGAACAGTACTAGAGGATTACATGAGGATGAAAGATTCTAAGGAAGTTTCCCTGAGGAGGTGGGGAGGGAATGATTGGTGGAGGAAACTCCTTGTGAGCACATCTTACCTTCAGCTGTTCTTCATAGGGGAATCTCCACAATGGAGTTGCCACATTGGCTAGTCTGAAAAGCACAAGACAGCTGTAAACCCTAGAAACACCTGCTTCCCAAACACAGCCAATCTCAGGCCCAGGTAACACATGGAGTGGCATGGGGCACTGCACCACACACCTAAATAAACTGATTGCTGGTTACCTCATGGCCAAAGCAGGTAACTCTTACACGCACTTAAAAACTTGTAAAACCAGCCATGCCCCAAATTTAAATCCCAAGTGGTCACCTTCACTATTCCTTTTCGGTGACTTATATTTTGAGCAAAGGAACCTTAAATGATTATTCCCCTCCCCCCAAGAGGACTGGTCCAGACTTTTGCATAGCACTGGCTAGTGAAAGCCAATTGTCCTGCAGATCCTGGGTACTATTTTGAGTCACACTGAGTTGACAGTACCAGGAGAAATGCTTCCTCTCAAACAGACAAAGAGAGGTCCACCTGATCCCAGCATGAGGACTGACTCCAGGTTGTGAGGTAGGGGGAACAGAGTGGTCATCTAATATTGTGTTTGGAGAAAGAGACTTCTAAAATGTTATGCTTATAAGAAGCACCCGGGATCTTTTTCAGGGGAAAAGGCAATACACCGTATTTATTGGAAATACAACAATTAACACACACACACTCTCCCTCTCTCTCCCACCAGTCAATGTTATAGTTACCATCCAGAGTCCGGATCAATCTAGTGGCCAACTAGGTTGATCACGAGTAGGTAGGAGCCGGGTTCTGTCGGTTGCGCCATGATGCTCCAGGGAAGTCTTGGCAGGACGAACCCAAAGTTTCATGGCAAAGCACCCTCTTTATAAAGTGATTTTTCTTCATTGAGACCAATGAGTTTTGCACCCTCATGCTGTAATCAATTGTTGTTTGACGAGTGCTTGTTTTCTTAAATTGTTTTTTACATTTTTTATTTTGTTCTTTCATTAGTCTCTCAGGGAGTTACCCCATGCTGGTTTTGATCATGGCTATTTTGTCCCCATTGATAGTTGCCTGTCTCATTTTTAGAGCGTCAATCTGCCCCCCTCTGACATTTCAATAGGGGCGTGTTGCAATCTCTTGGCGCCTTTTACGTCCATCCTCGATTCCTTCCTAGAACATCTGGTTCAGTGATGGCCTTCACACATTCCTCATTCACACACAAAACAGGATTGATTTACACAGAGCATTTGAACAGGAACATCAAATTTCAATGCAAGAAAAAACAATCATTGCATTCATAGAATCATAGAAGATTAGGGTTGGAAGAGACCTCAGGAGGTCATCTAGTCCAGTTCCCTGCTCTTTTACTTATTTTAGAATGCTAAACCTACAACAAAGTGGTGACTCTAAAAAGTCTGTTACTGCCTTGAAATCAGCTTCAGACACAAAATTCTGGCTGATGCGTCTCTACCAATGGCACACTAGGCCATTCCTTTCTGCTTTCAGAAAGGGTGGCTGGCAGGCCGGATATGGTCAAATCATACATCAATACATTTAATACAATAAAAAATACAACATAAAATCCTACTACTACAGTCGGAGAGAGAGAAGGAGTAAAGAGATCATGTTGTCTTTTTAACAGTCCTTATTTTGAAAACCCTCCATGGGCTTCCTTCAGCCTACCTCACAGACCTCATCTCACTGCCCTAATTGGTCTGTCCCCTCTGACAATGGTCTCACTTCTGTCCCATCCCCCAATCTTACCCTTATTAATCAGATTTTGTCATTTGAGATATCCATCCTGTATCTTCCACCAGAGCATCTTTCCATCCGTTGTTACCTTTCTTTGGCAAACATCTTAACAGTGTAGTCAGTTGCACTGCTATACATATTGGAACGGAAAATCTGAACTGCTCATACACATTGATTAAACACTCAGGCAACAGAATTCTACACATTACCAGACAGTTCATAATTAACCTGTGAAACTCTCTGCAACATGGTATTATTGAGGCAGAGCAATTAAGAGGACTCCCCCCAAAAAGGATTACATTAAAAATAAGGATATGAATGAAAAAAGTATATAAACGAATGTATTTCATGATATACATCAACCACTTGCTCTCTGGGTTCAGCATGACCTTACTCTACAGACAGGTACACCATAATTTTCCCTTACTGGGCTTCTTACACCTTTGTCTGAAACATCTGGTATTGACCACTGTAAGACAGACAGGATGGCAAACTAGATGGACTTCTAGCCTTATCCAATATGGCAAGTCTTATGTACCTATGCCTTACCTGTGCCTCTTAATTCCTGTTATTAATTGTCACACTGCACTCTAGGGAAACCATCTCAATGTTTCTTTATCCTGCCCCAAGAGGGTTAGGAGAAGGGACAGCTGAGCACAGCTGACATAAGCCAAGTACTTGCTGTCTGAGCTGCTCTAGGGTTGGCATGCAGCCATCTTATCGGGTGATGAAGCCAGTGCTTCAGGCTGTCAACAGAGTAGGCAGAAGCATAGCTGGATTACACTGGGAGGGCCAATTGCACTTGGTGCAGTTGCTGCACCAGAGTTTGCTGTCTACACTAGCACTTCAGCAGTGCAGAGTCACATGTTGAAACATAGCAGCAGTGTGCTATTCCTCTGAAAATGGGAACATCTGCATCACTGGGAGTAACTGGGTGGTGTGTTAAATGCAAAATGGTTGTGCTGGGGACTTGCCAGGGTAGTTGAAGTTACAACTTTCTTTTTTGCATGGGCAAGGTCTTTGTTAAACTCAGCTGTTTTGGTTGTGCAGATGAACCCCCGACACTGATCGTGCACACTTGAACCCTTCCCACTCCAGAGAGTGAGTGATTAGTTCTTATTGATGTAATTTGGTTCCATTACAGTTATGAACACCTGATCCGCAGGCAGAAAAGATGCAGATTCTTTGGGCTCACACAGCATATGCTGCAAAAGTTCTATACCTCTCTTCCCAGGAGGACTCCAGGCCTGGCAAGCTGCGGTCCTGTCTAGGCTTTTTCTCCTTCGTCCACCTTTTCCTCGTAGCTTCATTCCTCCCAGCTACCTGTCTGCAGTCCTCATCTGGTGCAGTGCTCAAAGATGCCTGTTTCAGAGTCACCGGCCAGCAAGCATGCAGGCGTATCAGTCTCAGTGAGCAGGAGAGAGCCATGCCAGAAGGCAGGGGCTGAAACACTGGAACCGACACCACATTATTAACATTCTAGATAGTGGGAAATTTTATGGAAACACAAGCTACACAACAATGATGTGAAACAGACAAAAGCTGGGAGAAGCATTGCTCTGGCTACCACCTTCTGCTTTACTCACTGTGCTGTATACTACAGTACTCAGTGCAATTAAAAGGCAGCAAGTTTAAAACCAAAGGAATTAAAAAAATACAAGGCATAATTAGTCTGGAGAACTCATTACCACAAGATATTATTCAGGCAAATAACTTAGAAGGACTAAACATTTACAGAAATAATAAAAATATCAAAAGTTACACACACACAAAAAGCAATGGAAAGGAGACACCAGATCAGCCTGCCATGTCTGAATTGCCCTAGCAAACATACAGAGTTGTAAAAAGAACAGGAGTACTCCTGGCACTTTAGAGACTAACCAATTTATTTGAGCATAAGCTCAACACAAACTCAATACAGAGTTGTGTCACCCCTCCTGGAGACAGAGCAACATCTCAAGGGGCAGAAAGTGCTGCAAGTGAAGCCCTGAAGCTTGAGCTGCTAGACTTACATGCCGCGTGTCTCTATTTAGGATGGAGAAAGACACCCCTCCCCCACTCCCCACACAATATTTTTCACCCAGTCCCCTATGGAGTATCTCCAATGAGTGTCAGTGTTCAATGGTGCACTCCTATGTCTCTCCAGATTTCTCTTTCTATTTAATATCTTCCAAATGCTGATGGGTCTACAGGGAGGCAGCACTGAGGAGATTAGGGCAAGGGGAACCAGGGCCACAGAGACCCAGAGAGAAAATACTGGAAGGGGAGACTGGAAGTGGGCACAGAGAAAAGAAGGAAACACCCTCCCCTCCTGACTCTTGGGCTTTAGCGGTATTTGCAAACGTGCGCACATTTTACACACTGTGCTTATTCAAAGGAGCACCATCAAAGATTCAAGCCCCGTATCCTCAAGCCTCACCTTCGTTGCTAACACCCCAGCAAACTGCTTCCAAATCGAATCAGCCTCTCGTGTTAGCCGCTTTATTTCCTCACTTGCAAAGTGTGACACTAGAGGGTGTAGTTGCTTCCGGGTTCCCAGGCCCCGGCACGGTGACGGCACCTACACATGACGTAGCAGCTCACTCAGCCTCGGCTGCTCCTTAAAGGGATAGCACTCTCTACAGCAGAACGGCTCTGCGGGCCCTTCCCAGCCGGAAATGTTGCTGATAAATGTCCTACGCGAGTCGCTTCCTTTCTACTCTTATGGCTACCATTTATATAGCACCTTCGTTCCCGAATGATTCCATGGCCCTTCACGGACTCTGTGCATACAGCTCCACCGAAAGGCAGCCACTTCTGGGTTAGAAAGTGGTGGAGCAATGTATGTGTGTGGGGCACCTTTGGCCAAGCAGGACAAGGCAAACCTCGGTGCCGGTGAAAACTTTGGTTTTAAGGTTCCACCTCACAAAATAATCTGCTGTTTGAATGCCACCCCAGTGACACCCTAATGATATCACTGTTATGGGGGAAGATAAAGCAGTTGCCTCCAGCAGTTCTGAAGACTTCCTCATTGCTATGGAGAGTAGAGCCACTGCCTGAAGCTGTGGGTCACGCAGGAGTTCTGTGCCACAGCCTGCTTTCCCTCAGGATAGAGTATTGTGGACAGGACAAACCACCATCTGAGGGCTCTCTGGTGACACAGCACGTCACTCATGAACAGGGAGCAAGCCTGCTCCATGAATCTGTCCTGAAATGATGAAACCACATAAACCACTTGGCTTGAGGGAAGCCAGGTCATTGTGATAGAACACTCACGGGGCAGGAGCACTCAGCAATTCTAGAACCGTGTCTCAAAGGCCCCAGTTGGGGCCAGAACTTGGAGGCGGCAGTTGGAGATCAGAGATGGCAAGTCTCAACTGGAGGATGCTGAAGGCAGCCATGGAGCACTATCTCTCTGCTGGTTCCCAGACTGCAGACGAGGTGTTGAGGCCAGAGGAGAAGCTGGGAGAGGTGAGTGTCCAGCACATGGAGACGGTGAGGAAGCTGGACTGGAGGCATGAGGCTTTTATGTGGGATTGACCAGAGGTGAGGCTGGGGGAGATTGGAGCAGGGGTTGTGAGGATGGTGGAGAAGCTGGAGTAGAGGGGTGGGACTCCAGACTTGGGAAGACAGAGGGCATAGTGGATTGAAGTTGAGCAGATGAGCAGTGCAGGAGGCTGTCATGGAGTATGGTCTCTCTGCCAGTTACTAGATGATGGCTGAGCTCTCAGGGGTGGGGGGGGAGAGAGGAGAAGGAGTGAGGATTTTGGCTTCCAGGGGTGGGGCTGAGCGAGGAGAAGGTGGTAAATTTGAGTCCCGTGGGAAGGAAAAGGTGACACACACCCTGGGCATACTGCTTAAAGAAGTTGGACCAGTGATGCCTCTAACCCCAGCCCACAGTTTCCTGAATGTAATGATAAAAATCTTTACAAATGTGTCTTTGCTTCTTGGGTTGCTCTCATTTTTTTGTTGGTGTCACCTGGATAGTTGCAGATTAGATTTTAAATAAAGATTTAGGGCTAGATACTCAGTCTCACTTTATCTCAGCCTCTGGCTTTCAACCACAATTGCAATAAATTTCTTCCCACTGATCTCAGTGGGGTTTGTATCAGGCCTTTAGACATTTCAGTTACAGATGTGAGGGTAGTCAGCACACAGATGTCTTAGTGACCTCAACTACACCGGCAAATTCTGTGCTCAGAAATAGAGATCAGCCTTGAAATCTCTCACCCTTAGAAAGCTGTGCCATTTGTTCTCTGCTGGAAACGAATGTTTGAGTTAGTAAACTTAAAGGTGTCAAGTATCAGAGGGGTAGCTGTGTTAGTCTGCATCTGTAAAAAGCAACAAAGAGTCCTGTGGCACCTTATAGACTAACAGACGTATTGGAGCATAAGCTTTCATGGGTGAATACCCACTTCATCAGATGCATGTGACTAAATGAGTATTCACCCATGAAAGCTTATGCTCCAATACATCTGTTAGTCTATATGGTGCCAGAGGACTCTTTGTCGCTTTAAACTTAAAGGGTTGTTGATAATTGTAATGCAAATGACTTATTAAAATGTCAGCCTGAAATCCTATGACTGTGTTCTCTTTCTAGATCAGTCACAGACGACAGTTGCTAGGCATAGGACCTACTCAGCTCTTGGATATGCCACTTGGTGCCAAGCTCCCCTTGCTACCAGGCTCCAGTACATTGTTCTATAGAACAAATCTGGGAGAAAAGGTAAAAAATTGAATACAGAGAGGGGAAAAACACAACTTATTTTCTATACTCCTCACTCCTGCCACTAAATATGCAGAGTATGTTTGGAGAATAACAGAATAACATAAGAATGGCTCTACTGGGTCAGACCAAGGATCCATCTAGCCTAGTATCCTGTCTTCCGACAGTGGCCAATGCCAGACGCCCCAGAGGGAATAAACAGAACAGGTAATCATCAAGTGATCCATCCTCTGTCACCCATTCCCAGCTTCTGGCAAACAGAGGCTAGGGACACCATTCCTGCCCATCCTGGCTAATAGCCATTGATGGACCTATCCTCCATGAATTTATCTAGTTGTTTTTTGAACCCTGTTATGGTTTTGGCCTTCACAACATCCCTCTGGCAAGGAGATCCACAGCTTGACTGTGTGTTGTGTGAAGAAATACTTCCTTTTGTTTGTTTTAAACGTGCTGCCTATTAATTTCATTTGGTGACTCCTAGTTCTTGTGTTATGAGAAGTAGTACACAACACTTTCTTATCTACTTTCTCTATACCAGTCATGATTTTATAGACCTCAATCATATCTCTTAGCTGTCTCTTTTCCAAGCTGAAAAGTCCCAGTCTTATTAATCTCTCCTCATATGGAAGCCATTCCATATCCCTAATAATTTTTGGTGCCCTTTTCTGAAGCTTTTCCAATTCCAATATATCTTTTTTGAGATGGGGCGACCACATCTGCACACAATATTCAAGTTGTGGGAGTACCATGGATTTATATAGAGGCAACATGATATTTTCTGTTCTGTTATCTATCCCTTTCCTAATTATTCCCAGCATTCTGTTCGCTTTTTTGACTGCCCCTGCACATTGAGTAGATGTTTTCAGAGAACTAGACTCCATCATTTTATATGTATAGTTGGGATTATGCTTTCCAATGTGCATTACTTTGCATTTATCAACATTAAATGTCATCTGTCGTTTTGTTGCCCAGTCACCCAGTTTTGAGAGATCCTTTTGAGAGATCCTTTTGTAACTCTTTGTAGTCTGCCTGGTTTTAACTATCTTTAGTAATTTTGTATCATCTGCAAATTTTGCCACTTCACTGTTTATCCCTTTTTCCAGATCATTTATGAAGAATTTGAATAGGACTGTTCCCAGTACGGACCCCTGGGGGACCCCACTATTTACCTCTCTCCATTCTGAAAACTGACCATTTATTCCAACCCTTTATTTCCTATCTTTTAACCAGTTACCAATCCAGAAGAGGACCTTCCCTCTTATCCCATGACAGCTTACTTTTGCTTAAAAGCCTTTGGTGAGGGACTTGTCAAAGGCTTTCTGAAAATCTAAGTACACTATATCCACTGGATTCCCCTTGTCCACATGCTTGTTGGTCCCTTCAAAGAATTCTAGTAAATTGGTGAGGCATGATTTCCCTTTACAAAAGCCATGTTGACTCTTCCCCAATAGATTATGTTCATCTATATGTCTGACAATTTTGTTCTTTGTTATAGTTTCAACCAGTTTGCCCGGTACTGAAGTCAGGCTTACAGGCCTGTAATTGCCAGGATCGCCCCTGAAGCCCTTTTTAAAATTTGGCGTCTCATTAGCTATCCTACAGTCATCTGGTACAGAAGCTGATTTAAACGATAGGTTACAGACCTCAGTTAGTAGTTCTGCAATTTCACATTTGAGTTCCTTCAGAACTCGTGGGTGAATACCATCTGGTCCTCGTGACTTGTTACTGTTTAGTTTATCAATTTGTTCCAAAACCTCTTCTAATGATACCTCAATCTGGGACAGTTCCTCAGATCTGTCACCTAAAAAGAATGGCTCATGTTTGGGAATCTCCCTCACATCCTCAGCCATGAAGACTGATGCAAAGAATTATTTTAGTTTCTCTGCAAAGACCTCATTGTCCTTGAGTGCTCTAACAGACAATGTCCTGGCATTTCTAAGCAGAGTTACTGCCCTTGTGTACTTAATTCATAAGGAAAAAATACTGCAAGTAATCAAAGAAAGCCATCAAATCTATGCCACTGGGAAAAGGAAGGAATTCCAAGTACTAGTACTCCCTGGTACCCAAAAGACAGCAGGGCTCAGACCCATCTCAAGGGCTTTTATCATTATCTAGCCATTTAGAGGCACTGATCAAAAGGAAGCTCTATAATCATGCCCCTTGTAGAGAAAGGCTACTGGCTATGATTATGGACAGTGACAGTGCTTTGGCGGAATTTTCCATTGAGACTAAGGAATTTGGGTACTTAATTCTCTTAGGATCTTTTGAAAATCCCACCTACTTGCGTATAGGGATACATCTCAATTACAGGATATACTTCAGATCTATAATAGGGAAACAACATTTCCAATTCCATATTCTGTCTTCTAGGCCAGTGTCAGTGTCATGTGTGTTCATAGAAAGCTCAGATGTTGTTGTCTACCTGCACAGGTTGGGAGTGCATGTATTCTCCTTTCTGGAACTGCCATCCATGAATCAACTGCCAAGGTGCTAAAATCTGTAGGGTTCATGATAAGCTACCCAAAGTGCCAGCTTGTTCCCCAGCAGGCATTTGAAATAAGTAGAAGCCCTGGTAGAAATTGTTCTGTGCAAAGTTTTCCCACCCCAGGATTTGATTCAGGATATCATAAGTCTGGTGGAGGGGATTTGTCAGTTTGCTACATATGTTAGATCTTTTGATCTCAACAATATTCACAGTACTGAATGGCAAGTCTGCACAGGAACCAACCTCAGTGGACCTGAGCTACACAGGGACTCTCACATTTCATGCAGGTGGCAGATGGCTTTGGGGCCTCTCTGTCCTGGTGGCAGTCAAGAACAATCTTCAGCTAGGACCTGACTTCTCAGTTCCAATAGCACATGTTGTAATCACCATGAATACATCCAGTCTGGGATGTGGAGACCACGCAGAGGGAATTCAGACCAGGAACAGCAACTACACACAAATGTTCTAGACATGAGAGCAGGCCTGTCCATGCCTGCTAAGCACTTTGAAAGACTTGGTGTCCCAAAAGGTGGTCTTGTTTCCAATGGAAAATCTGGAAGAAGCAGGGAGGCACCAGGTCCTGCAGATGTGAGAATGGGTTTTGCCTCATAAGATATTTCCAGTCACCACTTATCCAGCAGGGCAAGAGAACAGTCACAGACTGACCAAGGCAGTTGCTAACAGACCCTGCCATGAGTGATACCTGGATCTGAAAGTGGTTAATCTTCCTCTCATAGTAGAGCTCTTTGTCATTTATCTAATCAAGAAGCTACCAGTTTGTTGCTTGTGATACTGAGAAGGCTGCTTTGATGAGGGACACGTTCACTGTCCTTATCTTGCATGCCTTTTCCCACCTGTATCATGCAGCAAAGGTGAAGCAAAGATTCAGTGGTCCCAACAGACATCCTGGCTTCACCCTGCTATAGATGAAGGTAGCTGATCCCATCAGGCTCTGAGGTTGTTCACAGATGATCACTCAGACCCAAGACACTTCACTCCATCCCAACCCAGAGTGAGGTCAGAACACCTTAGAGCACTCTGAGACTCTGCATTCTAATTTCATGGCAGCAAAAAAAAAAAAAAATCATTAAAAAAAACTTGTGTAACTTTCTTGCAGGGTGATAGCATGAAAATGGCTGAAAAGTTGTCATAACTGAGGTTCTTTAAAGATATTACCTCTAAGTCTCTAGTCAATCTCTAAGAAATGGGGGTAAGAGGAAACTTCCTCCCATGGGAAGGTGTCACCAGCTTGCCTGAGCCAGTGGGCATCTTGTGAAGTGAGCTCACTAATTTTCAGTACTACACAATTAATGTGTAACTCAGGATAGCCTCGGTTTTACATGCCACAAAGTATATCAAAAGTCTCTCATTGAATGTAAAGTGCTTCTTGGTTTAAGGGAAAGGAAAGATCCTTCCTCTCCTTTTTTTGGTTCACCCAGAACTACCATTTGATAAAAGCAGTGTTGCCAACATCAAAGCTGGAGTTTTTACCAGTCAGTTGAAAACAGGTTAGTTGAAAACAGGTACAAAAACTACAAAACCAAAATCTAGTGCTATTTAGAAAAGAAGTCAAACTAACAGCTGATTGCATCCTCCTCTTTGAGCACGTGGAATATCATCTCAGCATCATCAGAATTGTCCTCTGCTAGATTAGAATTACTATGCCACTGTCATTGCTATTACTTTTTTTGCTTAAAAATCATATGTCTGTTCTAAATGGACAATCATCTCTCATGTTGGAGTGAGTGATTTGCAACATATTCCACAGTTACTGAGGGAAATTCTGATAATTAGAATGACATTTAATCTGCCATCATCTTATTTTGAATCTTGCATGTTACCAAATTCATTGTAGAAAAGACTCTCAACTACAGCATTACTTATTGTCAGGGATAATATGTTCAATGCATACTGTGAAATTTCATCAAAAGGATGTCTCTGCCAAGTGGATCTTTGTGGTCTTTCACTTCGCATCAGAAAGTGGCGGCATCAGTTGGGATTGGTCCATTTGTCGCAGTCCAATCTAATCAATATCAAATTACACCACTGGTTCTCCAGCTCTGACATTTCACACTGGGCAAAATGTAATTCCAATGGCAGTTCTTAGAAAGTCACTTGACTAATTTGGTTCAAACAATGAGACAGAGAAGTGTTTGATTTTGTGAAGTACAATGAGTGCTGGAGGGAGTCTCTTCAATACTTCTGCCACAACTACTTGCAGAAAATTGGAACACCTTTCTTTCAAAGTAGTCTTGAAAGCAAGATCAAAGCTCACTGCTTATAATTCACTGTGAAATTCAAAACTAAAGCCAACCTTGTCAAGAGGGAGGTAAATGGAAACAAAATCTAGGTTGACATGCAGTCTGACATGCACTGGGTGAAAGATGCATTTCAATAGAGAAAAGGCAAATGCTTTAAACTTTTTCAATAAAGAGAATGATCTGTTTCTGTTTTCTGGAAAAGCAAATTATTGAGCAGAAATTCAGATAAGACTGACCTCAGAAACAGGAGATACAGTCTATTACTCTCATCCCTATTCATGTCATTGAGTATTGGAGCTATGCAGCAACGCTCATGAGAACTTGCGAATTGGAAGTGTGTTTTGATTTCAATCCAAGAATCAAGGATTCTGGCTATGGCTTCAGACAGTCGTCTTGTCTGAGAAGACTGAACAAACACTCCAGGAGTTTCGCCAGCATTGCTAAGAGTGTATATTTATCGGTATGCTTCATGACACGTTGTGCTCACTTTAAACCAAGAATATGTTTCCCTCACGAAAAAGTCAATACAAGACGGAATTTCTTTGATTGCTTTGCAAGCACAGAGGTGAACTGTGTGACAAACACACTGAACAATACCAAATTTGGACACTTTCCCTGCACTTTTGGTGAAGATTCACATATATTGGCACCATCTGTGTCAATTCCAATACAATTTTCAATGTTTATGTTAATTTTCCTCAAATTACTATCAAGAGCAGAGAAGATATCATCTGTTGTTGAGATGACTGGAACCAAACTTAAGAAACCAGTAATGATCTTCTGTAAGGAATTGCTATAGTAACACACACACACTTTTAAACTGCAACATCAATATATTCATCTACTAGAAGAGAAAAGTTGGAATTTCCAATATCCTTATACAGTCCATCAGCAAAGCAAAGACCAATCACATTTTTGATGAGTGCAGTGGTCAGATATAATTTCTCCAGGCAGTTTTGTCCTCAACAAAGTGAACCACATGATCAACTGCCCTAATAGATAAATGACATGCAATATGGAAGCAATTACTATTTCAGTTCTTTCACTGACTCCTTCTTAGCAGTAAATTTTGAATCTTCCAGTCTTGGCTGTGATGGCCCTGATGTAATGGGGATCATAGCACTTTTATGCTTGGAACTTTTGATAGCATGCTTTCTTACATCATTTAGCTGTGGTCACAGCTCTGTTCTCCATGCAGTAAAGTAAGCTGAATCCTCGTTACTTGGACTTCCTTCAACCGTAATTTCATTTCATTCATCTTTTCTCATTCAATTCTGTACTTCCTCTTGTATTTGGCATATTTCCCCATAGTCAAGGATAATGAATAGGGCCCTACCAAATTCATGGTCCATTTTGGTCAATTTCACGGTCATAGGTTTTAAAAAAGAGTAAATTTCATTAGTTCAGCAATTTAAATGTGAAATTTCATGATGTTATAATTGTAGGGGTCCTGATCCAAAAAAAGAACTGGGAGTGGGGTAGAGTTTGCAAGGTTATTGTGTGTGTGCGCGGGGGTGTGTGGTGGTGCTACCCTTAATTCTGTGCTGTTGCTGGTGGCAGCTCTGCCTTCAGAGGTGGGCTCCTGGCCCGCAGCCGCTGCTTTCCAGCTGCCCAGCTCTGAAGGCAGAGTTGTCACCAGCAGCAGCACAGATGTAAGGATGCCATGGTATGGTATTGGCACCCTTACTTCTGTGCTGCTGCCTGCAGAGCTGGGACCTCCCTCAGCCAGCAGCCACCACTCTCTGACCACCAAGCTCTGAAGGCAGCAGCAAGAAGTAAGGATAGTATGATATGGTATTGTAACCCTTACTTCTGTGCAGCTGCTGACGGGGCACTGTGTTCAGAGCTTGGCGCCCGGCCAACAGCTGCAACTCTCCAGCCACTCAGCTCTGAAGGCAGTGACACAATACCACGACCCCTCTAAAATAACTTTGCGACCCCCCCCTGCACCTCCCTTTTGGGTCAGGACTCCCAATTTGAGAAATGCTGGGCTCCCCTGTGAAATCTGTATAGTATAGGGTAAAAGCACACAAAAGATCAGATTTCACAGGCGGAGACCAGATTTCATGGTCTATGAAACGTTTTTCATGGCCATAAATTTGGTAGGGCGCTAATTATGAACTAAAACAAAGGTTCTCAAACTTCATTGCACCGTGACCCCCTTCTGACAAAAAAAATTACTACATGACCCCAGAAGAGGGGACCGAAGACCGAGCCTGCCCGAGCCCCACTGCTCAAGTCCCGCCACCATGGGTAGGGGTGGTGGAGGGGCAAAGCTGAAGCCTAAGGGCTTCTGCCCTGGGTGGGGGGCATGTAACCTTATCTCTAGGCAGTGAGGCTTTGGCTTCAGACTTGCTGGGGCCAGGGCCAACACCAGCTTTGGTGAACCCATTAAAATGTGGTGAAGACCAACTATGGGGTCCTGGCCCACAGTTTGAGAACCCCTGAACTAAAAAAATAACATTCAGAAAACTACAGTAGTATGTAAACATTTGGCATTACTACCACATGTGACAATGGTTGCCAAATATGGCAACTATAGTGCTCATGTGCTATGTAGACAAGCCCCAAGAGTCAGAGAAAATTTCTAGTAAGGCTTATTTCTTTTTCATGCCATTTTTAGCTGATATATTAGTTCCAGTCATCTGTGTGTTTTTAAATAAATGTATCCCCCCAATCATTAAGTATGGAATAATTTTCTTTAAGAATGATGATTAGGACATTATCATTAAATCTGTTTTCAGCTCCCAGTTAGCAGGCTAAATTTGGCATGACTAGTAAACTTGGTAACAGTTGTTGCTAGTCTTAGAAGTAATGCTAGATTTCAAAGCTGCTACTGTTGCTAGATTTAGCAGAACTGTCAAAAGCATAAGATCTAGATACAGCATTACTAAATTCAGCTGTAGTAGCGGCTTCCAAATCTAGTTGCTTCTAGGTGTTCAGTGTAGCATTGTAAAGCAGCTAGATCTTTTTAGCTGGTCTGCTGGGTCCTGACTGGCCTCTGCTGGCTCCCAGCCCTTCTAGCTGCTGGAGAATCAAGTTTTGCTAGTTTCATCAGCTGCTGACCCAAGGAGGCCTTTCTAGGAAACCACTGGAGGTCCAAACTCATTGTCCTTCTCTTCTTAAAGGACAATTTCGTGGAGCTGGGTATTGCAACCAACAGAGTGTTTGGCAGTAAATGCTTGTTGTACCCCATCACAGAAGATTATTTAATAACTGCCCACTGCATGGTTTCTTGTATCTTCCTCTGAAGCAACTGGCACTAGCCCCTTGGGAGACAGAATACTTGACTAAATGGACCCATGGTCTGACCTGGAAGGGAAATTTGTAGGTTCTTACATGTGGTAATATTCTCCAGTTTACTATTGCATTGCAATGATTTTTTTGGCATGGAATTTACTATAATTAATTTATATGATAAGGTAAATCCTTTTCTGGAAACTGGTCTCTTTACTCTTTTATATGTTTTGACATCTTATATCCTTTTACACATACACAAAAACTATCTTGAAAGAACATTGTTAAGGTTGAAAAGTCAAGCACTTTAAAGTTAAGAAATGCCAGAATTATAGTTACCTATGCTAATCAGCCCCAGTTCTCCCCCCACCCGCATCTCAGCTTGTCAGAATTGTTACAGTAACAATTGTTATAGCTCCTTGTCAGATCTCCTTTCTTCTCCCCTTTTTATGTTTTCTCTTACTGGTTTCCAGTCCCAGTCTCCTTCTCCAGTCAGTTCCAGTCTCTCTCCCTCCCTCCTCCCAACCCGCCTACCCCCAACACTACATCTGATGTCAGTGTTCTTCACTGTCTTAGCCAATCAGCTCCATGTTCCTCTGTGTTTCCCTCACTGACCAGTCTCCTTGTACAACCAGCCCCAGTCTCCTCCATATAGTGTTTTGAAACAATATATTGAAAACTGAAGAAAAAGAACAAATAAAGAATTTTGTCTGTAGTTTTTCTGAATGCCTACAGAATTTTATATTACTCAAAATAGCAGAATATAATTTTAGGGATTTTCAAACCAGGTTTCCATTTTTGCAGGTCCAGTCCTGCATCTACCATGAACAGCATCCACAATTTTGCAAATGCAGTGAAAGACATGAAGAATTCCCAGAGAAAGACATGAACAGATTACAAATACAGAACTTGGGCACAATTCACTACAGGGGCAAAATTGTGTCTATAGACGTACATTTTTAAAATGTTAGTAGAGCAACTGAAATTCTCTATAAATATCCAAAATAATTAGTCATCTCAGTACTGCACCCAGTAGAGCAGTCATCCAAAAGCCAACAAATTTAAAATTAAGACACAAGTTATTCTCACATTAAGAGTACCACAAATACAGCAGTCTTTTGTTTGGGTAAAAATCATACCTAGTGCAACTGCTGAAAGCAGGAATTAATCCAACCCCCTGCGTTTGAAAGTGTTGGCCAGTGTGTTTAGGAACTGTGAAACTTTTTTCTCTCTTTTTCAGATGGGTAATATTCTGTTAATACTTTTGAATATATATTTTTACAGCTTTATCAACCTCCTAGTGGCTTTGATCTTGGTGATCCTTACTGTCGCTTAATGACAACAAAATATAGAAGTCTACATGATCCACATTTACGTTCCTATTACAAGCGCAAAAATAACCTACGGAGATTAAAGAAAGGAGGTTATGTCACCAACGATAACAAAGTAGGTTAAACAAGATGTTATGAATATTTAAGTCAATGGGATTTTCAAAGCACTCGGTTCTGGCCTAACTCTGTTCCCATTGAAGGTAAGGGCAGCTTTACTTTGGATTTCCATGGAAACAGAGTGAAGCCAACGCTAAGCACTTTTGAAATTCCCACGGATATTATTACTTTAGAGTTTATCTTGCCTTCCTAACTCATGTAGCTGGCATCAGTGTTGGGTAAATGGTCATACAGCCAACACAATGAGCCACCACGATGCAAGGCAGAAGTATGTTACCTGGAGAAGAAGCATCATGCCCCCTTAGCCATCAATAGTGGAAAACACACAAGCCAGCCAGGTGTTGGACATTTGTCATTTTCTGCTGCGGTGCTGTATATGGGTCAATGTGCATCTCTCTTATTGCTGTCTATGGACAGATTCTGTCTGGTTATTTCATTAGAGAGAAGAAACTGTCTCTCGGGTTCATCTGAATCAATGGGGTATCACATGAAACAAATTTCTCCTTTTAATTTTTCAACAGTGGAAATCCAGCTCAAGAGGCCACTTGGGTTCTAAAGACTGTTTTACATCATGGAATTTCACTGGTTCAATCAAGAAGTGCCGTCAGAGTTAGGTCCCTAACCCAACTAGGCTTTTAGGTTAAGATGGGGAAGTCCTTTCTCCCCTTTCCCAGCTTCATCCAGAACTGCCCCCTGGAAGAAAGAGCCAGCCTTTTTTACCCCTAGCCCCTGACTGGCTTTTGCCTACTCTGAACCTTCTAGCCACTGGGGGATTATAAGCACATGGTCCTGGGTGGCCTCTCTAGGCACCTCTTGCCAGTTTAAACTCTGCACTCTTTTCCCCCAGAAGAACATCCTCCAGAATGATGTGCCAAGGCAACAAGGCCTGCAGCAGGGGGCATCAAACTCCTGGTACACCATGTCACAGGTTCCCTATTCCTTCTCCCCGCCTGCACGCCTAAGTGCCACAGAGGGCAGGACTGAGACCACTGTGTCTTGGTGGACCCTTGCCATGCAAATACTGTGCTGCTGTTATTTTCCTTCATGGTGTGTCTAAAGTGAAAATACATTTAATCGTTTACACTGGCTCAGGCAATCTTTTGAAATCAATGGAAGTTAAGCACGTGCCTAAAGTTAACCACATGTGCTTTGCTGAATCAGGCCTGCATTCTGGGTTCCCTATCATAATTGTAGGGAAGTGCAAGAAATAGAGTTAATACCACAGTGATCTAGTTGCAAAAGTAAACCTGAAACTTTTTAACAATGAATCCTAGAGATAAAAATCTGAAATAGAGAATTAAGAAAGACTAAGAAAGCAATAATCAATTACTTCCAGAAAAACCTATCCAACTCTATCAGCAAGAACTGTGTAGAGTTATAGGGTCATATTCAGTCCACTGAAGTCAATGGAGTTGCCCCCTCTTGCCCCAGGTCTGAATTTAGCCCTTAAAAAGTAAATGGACAAATGAAAATTAAGGCCTGAAATTTTAGTCACTCCCTTTCAGGCCAATTTGCACTACGAGAGCAACGTAAAGGGGAGAAGTCAGACCTAAGAAAGCAGAATGGATATGTATGGGTAAAATGGCCAGCAATCAGTGCTCAATATTATTGACAGACAATTCTTGAAGCTCGTACTGATATTGATTGTTGCCCGCTTGAACATGACATATTTCTTGTGCCTTTACCTTGTTGATATATGGAAGTAGTGTTCACATTCCAAAGGCCGAGGGTCCTAAAGCAATCTCGACTATTTAAAGGAAAGATGATGTTCCCCAGAGTAATCACATGCAATTTTATTTTTCCAAGAAAGCTGCACAAAAGATTTGTTTTTAGATAAAGAATATTTCTCATTTTTCTTTGAAATAAGAAAATACCATAAATAAAGTCCCTTTCCTGTGTGCAGTTTTGGTACCAATTTGATAGCCCCCTTTTCCAACACAGCAGACTTCATCTTATAACAGTCTCATGAGAAGGATCCCTGACCAGGGCCACAGCTAAAGAATAAGCTGCCATGTCAGACAGACCTAACAGATTTTCTTTTAAGTGCTATAAAAATATAAAGATTTCGCAAAAACCTAATCCTGTGCAAAAAGAGGATTTTGGTTCCGTGACTGCACTAGCCAGCAGAGAGATGTGAAATTAGGGATGATTAGATGGAGAAAGGTTTTACACTCTTGGTATAGAAGGCTGGATCCAAAGGATCTACATGCATGATCTCTCACAGGTCACTATTTTGAAATAATTCTGTGGCTTGCATAGCAGCAACTTCGACAGTGGGAAAATGGCAAAGGTAGTATGTTCAGAGAATCATAGTTATTGATAAACAACCTATGTATCTCCGTAATGACAGTAATATGCACTGTACATGAATGTATTTTGATCCCTGGCTATATATAGCAAATAACCATGTTCGATGCAACATCTTTTTCTTTTTAGGTTGTGTGTACTCTAAAGGAATTCAATGAATATCGGCAGTATCTGACCACCCTCAAGTTAGAGTTTGAAAAAAATTATATGAGAGAACAAGTAAGTTAATTAAAGTAGTTAAAATTCTGTTTTGTTTAAAAAACAAACTCAAAATAGCAGTCAGCAAAAAAAATTATAGTGACTGCAGAGCCTCCCACTGGGGTTTACCCAATGGCTAATCCTGAGTTAGAAAGTCAGTGGGACTGTTACCAAAGTTTTGAGAACACACTCTCCTGTGCCTAGCCGAGTATATGGTCTATAAAGCTGATGTCTGAGCATGGTTAGTGAGTTCGCTGTTTTTGGCGGCAACCATCTGGGTTGAAAAACATTGGCAGCAAAACAGTTCAGTTACAGCGAATCATGCTGCAGCACTGCAAGTGTCAACACAGTCCAATTCTTGAGCAATAGTCCATACCACGCATAAAGCAGGCATATGGCACAAGACCAGCTGATGAAGCTGGCGCACCCCTAGTGCCTGAGGCCTGCTGTGCTTTCCTCTTCACTTTCTTCTTCCTCAACCACCTCTCTTCAGCCCTGGTGAGTCCCCTGCTAACAACTTGAAATGGGAGGAATCTTGGCAGCTGATTGACAGACAACATTCTAGGAGTTGATTGTACAGCTGATGTTTTAAGGGTGAAATGCAAAGCTTACAATACTACTGCCGTAGTCCCCAGTTGCCTCCCAGACGTGTCTGATGTGCTCAAAGGCACCATATAACCCTCAGGGAGCATGTAACTATTTTCTAAAACAAAGAAATGGAAAAGCTAAAGACCAGACCTCTCAGAAGTCTGCACTGTCAAATTTGGCAGTTTGGGCTTGTCTCCACTTACCGGTGGATCGACACTGTGGCGATTGATCCACCACAGGTCAATTCAGCGGGTCTAGTGAAGACGATCCGCTCTCCTGTTGACTCTGGTACTCCACTGGAACGAGAAGCATAAGGTAAGGTAAGCATAAGGAGAGTTTCTCCTGTCGACCCAGTGTGGTGTAGACACCGCAATAAGTCGACCTAAGCTACATTGACTCCAGCTACATTATTCACGTTACTGGAGTTGCGTAACTTAGGTCAACTTGACCCAGTAGTGTAGATGTGAATGAGTCACTCAAAAGGGGGAGTTTCCCTTCTCAGCATGCTGCAGACATTTTTTTAAAAGAGGTGTAGGTAGCTCCAAACTGCTCCAAGTGTTCAGGTGGGGCAAGGAACCCAGGGTGGGAGTAGGGGGACAGGGAACAAAGGAGCAGGACAAAGCTGTGGTTAAAGGCGTGATTGCTTAGTCCAAAGAGGAACATGCCACAGAATTGCAGTAATCTACTGTCACCAGGGTTTCCACACCATGGCACTCCCTAGGCTTGGGCAGGCCTCCGCTCTCTTGGTGTTCCAGCATGCCAGTCCCAGCTTAAGAGGCTCAGCCCCCAGGCAGAGCCCCAGTTAGTCTTCCCTTTCTGGGATTTGACAATAAAAGAAGTCAACACAAACAAATCATCCTAGAGATACGGTAAAGCTCTCAGAGGACTTCTGCAAAACTGTGGGCTCAACTAGGCTTACTGGCTAGCATAAAGGAATGGTCCCATTACAGGTGGACCTGCAACAGGTCTTCCCTCAGCAGCCAGGTAAAGAGTTCTTGCCTTCAGCCAGCCAGCCAGCTCTCCTTGCTGATCTGCCAGTGATTGAACTGGGTTTCTCCCTTTTAAGCTCCTCTCTCCAAGTCTGACATGTCTCACAGGTATGGTGGGGCAGGTCCACCTGAGCCACATTAGCTCATTAACTCTGTTGCCCAGCATGGAGTTTGTATACCCCATCACACCTACAAACTGGATGTCCCGCCTTTCCATGTCATTTCGGTGTGAAGCTGAGGGTTTGGTCCTCAGCAAATTGCTTTTCTGTTAAGTATTTTAAGTTTCAGTGCAGAGAAACAGACTGGTGCCTGGTGAAAGCATTTCTAGTAAATCAAGTCCTAAAATCCATTCTTAATTTTCAGAAAATGCTTGAAAAACAAGTGACAAAACTACAGGATCCCATTCTGCTTCCAGAAGGTGCTGACACCTCTCACTTCAGAGAGTGGCTGCTCCGAGAAGAAAGAGAAAATTTACAAGAACGAGAAAGACAGATGAGGAACAGGTATAAGACACACAATAATTTATAATTTGGGAGTGTCTGTGGGGGCCTGCAGGGAACTTCTTGCAAGGTTGGGGCCTTATTTTTATTGAGTCTAAATTATGAAAGATCTAAATGTATTAGAATTGTTAATTTACTGGGTATGAATTATGTTAGACATTTGTGAAGTCAGTTGTAAATTCTTCAGCTGGCTTAAGCAAACTGAAACTCAGGCAAAGACGATAGCAGGGACCGAGCAGAAAATTGACTGGGTAAGATGACTCCAGCTGATTCTTACCAATGATTTACATGTTTTATTTAAAGATATGTAGATATGATTAATAAAGAACTGGAAAAAATAAAGTGCATCGCAGAAGAAAAACATCTCCTTCAACAGGCTGAGGAAGAGAAAAGGCAACACGAAAAAAAGAAAAAGAAACAACCCATTCTTCATATAAAAATGGAAGAGGTTAGAAACAAGAAATTGAAAGACGCCATACAATTTATATATACACAAACACACATCTTAATGAGACAATTGACAAATAATTAAAATTGCCAGCAGCTCATGAGTTTACTAGCAAGTCCGCAAAGAATTTTAAAAAGTTGACTCCTGCAAACACTTATGCATGTGCTTTATGTCAAGTGTCTGAGCAGTCCCACAGAGTTCAATAGGGTTGCTCACATGCCTAGTAGTAAACATGTGCCTAAGTGGTTACAGGATCCAGGTATATGTAAATAAAAAAGCAGGGCTGGCCCACAACATTTTGGCACCTGAGGCAGGGAGCTCAAATGATGCCCCTGTGCCCCCTCGCTTGGGCCAAAACTTTGAAAGGTCTCAGTTTTGCCTTCCTCCAGCACTGCACTCCACCATCTCTGTGCATCTAGAGCAGAGAGAATACATATGCACCAGCAACAGACAATTTTCTACACTCTGGGTCCTAGTGGCGCCCCCCCACAATCTGGCACCTGCGGCAGCCACCTCAGTTCACCTCATGGTAAGGTCAGCCCTGTAAAAAAAAGAACTTGTAAATATTTAAGCCTGATAGGCTGAGTAATGTATCAATACTTTGTGGCCCTAATCAGGGCTGGCTCCAGGCACCAGCATAGGAAGCAGGTGCTTGGGGTGGCCAATGGAAAGGGGCGGCACGTCCCGGTCTTCGGTGGCAATTCAGCGGCAGGTCTCTTAGTCTCTCTCGGAGGGAAGAACTGGCTGCCAAATTGCTGCTGAAGAATGAAGCGGTGCGGTAGAGCAGCCGCCAAAGTGCCGCCAA
Source organism: Chelonoidis abingdonii (assembly GCF_003597395.2). NCBI lineage: Eukaryota > Metazoa > Chordata > Testudines > Testudinidae > Chelonoidis > Chelonoidis abingdonii. The sequence continues at coordinate 67,111,877 of NC_133776.1, forward strand.
TTGCGGCTTTATCTTTTTTTTGTTTTTTCCCCTTCGCTGCTTGGGACAGCAAGAAAGCTGGAGCCGGCCTTTGCCCTGATTTCTAGACACTGTTCCCCCTTTAGGCTTGCTTTTTACAGGCTCAAATCCTATCATTAGTTGTGTACCTGGCATGAAGTCCTGGCTCCTTTAAGTCAATGGTAAAACTCCCATTGAATTCAATGAGGCAGGATTTCATCCCGAATTTCCAGTCACAAGCAGGTGTTTACAAGACTAAATAGCAGGATCAGTGCTTATGACAATTTGTAGGGACAAGTGAATACAAGTAAAATTTATCTGGATGCAAAATTGTGACTACAAGCAGGGAAATTAGGCTGAAGAGGGGTAACCACAGGGCTTTGTGGTGCAAGTGTCAGAACAGGTAGCTTTGCAAGGCAGTGATTCTAAACAGGTCATGGCTGAAAGAAAATTAATGAAAATGGTTGTCATTCTGCTGTCCCACCAGCCCACTAATCTTTCTGCTGTTTGTAAAATTTAATATGTTGGAAAAATAATTTCATAGGTACCAAATTATCTCTGTTGTTACATCATTGACTGCAGTGATCTTAAACTAGGAATGAATTTGGCCCAGAGTGTTTAAAATATAACAATAATTAAGAGAAAATCATTAAATGAAGCCTCAGAAAAGTTGTGCGTACAAAATAAAATACACATATAATTATCACCTTTTGGCATCATATGATAAATCTGTGATCCTTAGGAATGGAAGCAAAAAGAGATGTTACTTCTGCTGAAAATTGGAGAGGATGTGAAACGAGAAGCAAGAATTGAGGAACTGCGAAGGAAAAGAAGAGAAGAGAAAGCTAAAAAGGTATATTAAGTAGCTATTTCTTTAAAACTTACATGCCACAGAAAAAAGAAGCTAATGATTAAGACCATGAGTACAGTAGTTAGATAAGGGTACTCAGTAATGCTATCCAAAATAAAAATCACAGTCACCTCTTGGTTTTCTGTAATTGTCCCTGGCAATCCGCTATGGCAGGGATGTCAGAACTTTGTAACCTAAGGGCACTCTTCTTATTTTCTATTTGACACTCGTCAACTAGCTCTCATATTTCTGTTCTTCTGGGGTCTCTGCTATGTTCATTGATGTCCAGGAGGCGGCATTGGTGTATAACACATTTCTTTGTTTCTTTTCTCATAGGAGCATTTTAAGTTTAATTCATTTCCAAGGGTTAGCCTACACTAGAATCGCTACAGTGGTACAGCCAATGGATGTAACTGCACCACTGTAGTGCTGCTAGTGCAGATGCTCTTAGCTGATGGGAGAGAACTCTCTGTTCATAGAATCATAGAATATCCAGGTTGGAAGGGACCTCACGAGGTCATCTAGTCCAACCTCCTGCTCAAAGCAGGACCAGTTCCCAATTAAATCATCCCAGCCAGGGCTTTGTCAAGCCAGATCTTAAAAACCACTAAGGAAGGAGATTCCACCACCTCCCTAGGTAACCCATTCTAGTGCTTCACCACCCTCCTAGTGAAAAAGTTTTTCCTAATATCCAACCTAAATCTCCCCCACTGCAAGTTGAGACCATTAATCCTTGTTCTGTCATCTGGTACCACTGAGAACAGTCTAGATCCATCCTCTTTGGAACCCCCTTTCAAGTAGTTGAAAGCAGCTATCACATCCCCGCTCATTCTTCTCTTCTGCAGACTAAACAATCCCAGTTCCCTCAGCCTCTCCTCATAAGTCATGTGTAAATTCAGCCCCAAATAAATTTTTGTTGCCTCCTCTGACTCTTTCCACTTTTTCCACATCCTCTTGTAGTGTGGGGCCCAAAACTGGACACAGTACTCCAGATGAGCTCCAATGTGAACAGAGGGAATGGTCACATCCCTCGATCTGCTGGCATGCCTTTACTTATACAACCAAAATGCAGTTAGGCTTCTTGCAACAAGGACACACTGTTGACTCATATCCAGGTCTCATCACTGTAACCCTAGGTCCTTTCTGCAGAACTGCTGCTTACCATTTGGTCCCTAGTCTGTAGGGGTGCATGTATTCTTCTGTTCTAAGGCAGGGACTCTGCACTTGTCCTTGTTGAACCTCATCAGATTTCTTTTGTTCCAATCCTCTAATTTGTCTAGGTCCCTCTGCATCCTATCCCAACCCTCCAGCATATCTACCACTCCTCCAAGTTTAGTGTCATCTGCAAACTTGTTGCGAGTGCAGTCCACACCATCCTCCAGGTCATTAATGAAGATATTGAACAAAACCAGCCCGAGGACTGACCCTCAGAGCACTCCACTTGATACCGGCTGCCAACTAGACATGGAGCCATTGATCACTACCCGTTGAGCCTGATGATCTAGCCATCTTTCAATCCACCTTATAATCCATTCATCCAGCCCATACTTCTTTAACTTGCTGGCAAGTATACTGTGGAAGACCATATCAAAAGCTTTGCTAAAGTCAAGGAATAACAATTCATTGCTTTCCCCTCACCCACAGAGCCAGTTATCTCATCATAGAAGGCAGTTAGGTTAGTCAGACATGACTTGCCCTTGGTAAATCCATGCTGACTGTTCCTGATCACTTTTCTCTCCTCTGAGTGCTTCAGAATTGATTCCTTGGGGATCTGCTCCATGATTTTTCCAGGGACTGAGGTGCGACTGGCCTGTAGTTCCCCAGATCCTCCTCTTTCCATTTTTTAAAGATGGGAACTATATTAGCCCATCTTTAAAAATTAGCATAATTACTCCAGCTCCCTGAGCAGCAGAAGCTATGTCGGCTGGAGACTTCTCCCACCGACATAGCGCTGTCCACACCAGCGCTTAGGTTGGTGTAACTTACGTCGCTTATGGGGGGTAGCTTATTTACACCCCTGAGCAATGTAAATTATACTGAAGTAAGCACTAGTGTGTACAAGCCCCAAAGATTTTTGAATTAACTAGGGTGACCACCTTTCCCGATATTATCAGGACCATCCTGAAATTAGGGCTATGTCTTATATATGCAACTATACCCCCCCCAAAAAAAAGTATGCTGATTTTTTGGAAGTGCTATCTGTCATCCTAGAACAGATGTGGGCAAACTATGTCCTGTGAGCCACATCCAGCCTGGCCCCCGAGCTCCTGGCAGGGGAGCCTAGTCCGTGGCCCCTCCCCCGCAGCCATGCCGCTGCGTGCGCCACGCGCTGGCCCACTGCTCCCTCTGAACAGCATGGGGAGCGCAGCTGGCTCTGTCCGGGTGTTACGGCTGCAAACTCCTGCTGCTGGTAAGGGAGCGGGGAGCAGGGGGGTTGGATAAGGGAGCAGGGAGTCCTGGGAGGTAGTCAAGGAGGAAGGGGTAGTTGGAGGGGGCGGAGGTTCTGGAGGGGTGGTCAGGGGATGGGGAACATGCAGGGTTGGGAGTGGGAGTCCTGGGGGGCCTGTCGGGGGTGGGAATGTGAATAGGGGTCGGGAGGGCAGTCAGGGGACATGGAGCAGGGGTATGTGTGGATAAGGGGGTGGGATCCCGAGAGGCAGTTAGGGACCCAGGGTTCTGGGACGGGGTGGTCAGGAGACGAGGAGCAGAGGGCAGTTGAATAGGGGGTGGGAATCCCGGGGGGGCTGTCAGGAGGCGGGGGTGTGGATAGGGATCAGGATAGTCAGGGGACAGGGGGGTTGGATAGGGGTTGGGGTCCTGGGAGGGGGCAGTCAGGGGACAAGGAGCAGGGGGTTGGATGTGATGGAGGTTCTGAGGGGGCAGTCAGGAGGCGGGAAGTGGAAGGGGGCAGATAGGGAGTGAGGGCCAGGCTGTTTTGGGAGGCACAGCTTTCCTTACCCGGCTCTCCATACAGTTGCGCAACCCCGATGTAGCCCTCGGGCCAAAAAGTTTGCCCACCCCTGCCCTAGAAGGTCACCACAGTATTAATGAGAGTTCCCTCCTTTAAGGCAATATCTTTTAATATTTCAAAGCTATACACATATTAGAAGCATATATCTTTCAGTATTTCTTTTCCTTCTTATGTCATACAGTTCCTATCATTTTCAGAATGCAACAACCATTCAAAGAGAAATACCAACAAAATTGCCTCATCTACATTTCACTTCAGAGCTTTCAGGGATACAATAGAATAAGAGACATCAAATTAAAGGAACAAGACAGTTTATCTACATGTAGAGACTATCTGATTCAGAAAGGTGGAGAAAAGTAGTTTCTATCCTGTACTGAAAGAAAATGTGGTTTAGATCTGGGGGGCACCAGTAAGTTTGGCTTAATTAACCTTCAATTTCTTTGGGCTAAACAACAAGCTATTTCTAACCAGTTTTAAAGTAGCCATTCCCAGTCTCAGCTCTAACTCTAAATACACAATAGATCCCCATAAGAAAACAGGCTTTTTTAATCTTTGGAACTAATTTTTAGAATGAGACAGAGAAAGGAACTCAACCATATGTAAATTAATGAGAGATTCTTGACACAGTGACTAACAAACATTCCAGTTTCTGTTCCACTGAGAATTCAGACTCTGATTTCAACCTATCTAGGTTTTTTATAGACTGTATGTCCCACATGCTGATATTGGAGTTAGTCTCCTATTGTCCGAGTCTCTAAGTGGAGTTACCATTGGATGGGCACTGTGGGGAGCTAAAAAGAAAGGTCTCTACAAATTTGTGTTGTGTCATTAATTAATATGACAGATAACAGACTTTTAATTGAAAAACTAGATGGGGCTGTAGGTGTTAAAATTCGTTAATACGTTCAAGGACCATTTGGCATCTATACATATCACGCTGATAACTAATAGATTGATAAAACATTATAAAAGTTTGAACAGAAACTTTTGTCAAAATATCCTTGCACTAAAGAACATTTTTTTGCTCTATGCGACGACAATCTTGTGTTAAATACCTCTAACATTTTTCTTAAAATATTGTAGAAACGAACAGTGCTAGAGAAAAAAATGGCATACCACCTGAGAAAATTGCAAGAGCATGCTTATCAAAGGGTAGAATTTGAAAGTCATGTAAAGTGCCTGAATAAGCTGTTATCTGAAGACCCAAAGATTAAAAATCAAGGTATACATTAGCATAATAAAATATAGACAGTATATAGAACTGCCTTTTGCCTCTGCCTTGTCTCCTAGGTCTGCAAATATGGTTTCTTTACTATCACTTCTAAAATGTCACCTTTCTCTGGAATTTCTTGCAAAGGAATTCCTGAATTAGTGGAAAGAATTGAGAAGTGATTGGAGCTACTGCTCCTCTTACAAGTTCCCAACCCTGCATGAGGGGAGTAAAAGCAGGTAGTCCAGTAAATGCTGTTTTCTAGAAGATTCCTACCCTGTGCACTAGGGACATGTTTATGCCAAAGGTGTAGGACATAACATACCGTCAGCTGGGAGAACATGGGTAAGATAAACATTTTATTTCAAAGAGACAAATGAAGTGAAGAAGGACAAAACGACACATGAAGTGTAGTAAATGGCATGAACTGAGAAGTGTTGTGGTGGAAAGAAGCCTTTATTGCTACTGAGTTATGAAGGTCTCCATAACTTGCACCTATTTGTCAGGAGGATGTTTCTGACAAAAACTCCTTTTAGCATTCCCCATAATCCCAAATCCTCTATAGAACAAGGCCTTTGCAGTTATTTATTGATGAATTGTTTTTTTTCCCCCAGGAGATGGTGCAACAAGTCTCTCTCGGCACCCTTCACTTCTTAACAAAAAGGAAATTTCAAAATCCTCAATCTCTTCAGTAACATCTCAACCTACCTCTGATGCGTTTGTGAGCAAGACCAGAGGCTCCTTAAAGGTAGGAAGACACCTCCCAGACAAGTCTCAAACATAAAATTAAACCTCATGTCGTGTTGAAGCACGTAGACATGTTTCATATCTAAAAGATATGTTATTTATTCATAGATTCAGTAGGGATACAATCATCTAGATGGACTTCCTGTGTATCACAGGATATTAAACTTCACAAGTTACCTCTGTTTTGGGCTCAATAGCTTCTTTTTGATTATAGCATAACTTGAATGCTACTAAAGCATATCTTTCAAAAAGACATCCAGTCCTGATTTTCAGACATCAACAGACTGAGATTCCACCACATCCTTGATGGGTTGTTCCAATGATTAATTACTCTCACTGTTTAAATTTGTGCCTAATTTCTAATTTGAATTTGTCTGGCTTCAGCTTCTAGCCATTAGTTCTTGTGACACCTTTCTCTGACAGATTAAAGAGCTGTATATTACATGTTTTTTTCTCCCTGAAGATATTTATGCCTTAATCAAGTCACATTTCAATCTTCTTTTTGATAAGTGAAACATATTGATCTCCTTAAATCTCTCATTGGAAGGCATTTTCTCCAGTCCTTAAATAATTTTTGTGGCTTTTTGCTTCACCCTTTCATATTTTTCAAGATTCTTTTTAAAACATGGACAGCAGAACTGGATGCAGTAGTCCAGTATCAATCTTACCAATGCCATATATAGAGAAAAAATTACCTCTTTACTCCTACTCACTATGCCCCAGTTTATACATCCAAGGATTGCATTAGCCCCTTTTGCCACAGCATTGCACTGGGATTTCATTGATTGTCCACTATGACCTCTAAATCATAGAATCATAGAACTACAGACCTAGAAGGGACCACCCAAGGGTCATCTAGTCTAACCCTGGCCAAGATGCAGGACTTGTTGTGTCTAAAGTTCTGAACCATCCAAGACAGATGGCTCTCCAGTCTCTTTTTGAAAACCTCCAGCAAAGGAGCCTCCAGAACCTCCCTGGGTAATGTGTTCCATTGTCCTACTGTTCAGAAGTTTTTACTAGATTTAATCTAAATCTGCTTTGCTGTAGTTTGAACCCATTGCCTCTTGTCCTGCCCTCTGTGACAAGAGAGAACAACTTTTCTCCATCTTTTTTCTGACAGCCTGTCAAGTATTTGAGGACAGCTTTCATGTTCCACCTTAATCTCCTCTTTTCCAAACTAAACATACCCAGTTCCTTCAGCCTTTGCTCATATGGTTTGCCTTCCAGCCCTTTAATAATCTTTGTTACTCGTCTCTGGATCCTTTCCAATTTCTCTACTTTCTTACTATACATTGGTGACCAAAATTGGACATCGTACTCCAGCTTGGGCCTAACCAGCGCTGAGTAGAAGGGTACTGTCACCTCCCATGACTTGTATGCTATGCATCTCTGTTAATGCAGCCTAAAATTGCATTTGCTTTTTTTGCAACAGCATTGCATTGTTGAGTCATGTTGAGGTTGTGATCTACCACAACTCCCAGATCCTTCTCAGTAGTGCTGCTGCCAAGCCAGTTATCCCTCATTCTGTATTTGTGCATTTGATTTTTCTTCCCTAAGTGTAGCGCCTTACATTTGTCTTTGTTACATTAATTTTGTAGTCTATAGTCCAGTGCTCCAATTTATCAAGATCCCTTTGAATTTTAGCTCTGTCCTCCAAAGGGTTGGCCACCCCCTGCAGCTTTGTGTCATCTGAAAATTTGATCAGTATGCTCTCTCTTCCTGTACCCAGGTAATTAATAAAGATGTTAAACAATACCGACCCAGAACAGATCCCTCTGGAACCCCACTTGAGACCTCCTTCGAATCTGCCATCATTCCATTAATAGTTACTCTTTGTTTGCAGTTGTTGAAAATCCTTTTCAGAGTCCCTGCTTTTCAGGGTACGGAGTACCCCATTCTGTAGGTATAGACTGCATTCCTTGTTCCTAGATGTATGTTCACATTTGGCTGGATTAAAACACATTTGTTTAAATGGGTTCAAGTTACCAGGTGATCCAGGTCACTCAATGTGACTATCCTCTCCTTGTTATTTACCACTTCACCAATTTTTGGGTCATCCACAAATTTTTATCAGCCCTGATTTTATATTTTTTTCCAGATTGTGGATGATAATATTGAACAACACAGGGCCCAGTACCCATTGCTGTGAAACCCTACTAGAAAGACCCCAGTGATGATTTCCCATTGACAATTACTTTTTGAGATTTGTCAGTTAGCCAGTTTAGTCCATTTAATGTGTGCGTTATGATATTGTATATTGTACAGTACTCATTTTTTAATCAGAATGTTATGTGGAACTAAGTCACACACCTTAGAAAAATTTAAGTTTAAGTATAATATATCTATGCAGTTACCTTTGACAAAGAAGCTTGTCATCTTCTCAAAGAGTGAGATCAGGCTTGTCGATAACTTTCAGAGGATTTCCATTCTTGGGGCTTGAGCTGCCAGTATTTGACAGATGAAAACTCTCATACTTTAGCTTTCAAGATGTTTTGATAGGTGCTTTGAAAATGAGGTTCCCCTAAGCGATTTTGTAGCAGAAGCACTATTGGTTTTCAATTGGTGAGTGCTCCTAAGGGATTTAGGTGCTTTTGAAAATTCCACCCTTTTGTGCTTTACATTCTTTGTAAAAGGGAATTAGAGATTATGCTCTGAGGGCCCATGAATCCTGTTTCTACATGACTGATGTAAGGAAGGGGGGGAAAATTATGAAATTCATATTAACTTCATAATAAATAAACATCATCATTGTTTCTTTTACATATTTTATTTTTCAGAAAGATTTATGCTCTGGTATCGATGAGAAACTTTTGGACAAAAAGCCAAGTATGGAACATGAACTGGGTAAGTGTTAAGCTGTCTCAGCTACATCATGATGTTTAATAGTGCTGTACTATTATGCTTGGAGCTGTTAAAGCTATTGTGAAGGCTGCACAAATCTTTTTATTATATCTCCAGTTTTATATGATTTGTAATTTCCCCAAACTTCTGCCTTTTGGAGTGTAATGCTTCCAGCATTTGCTTGTGTTAGAGGTTACTTTTTCCTTTTAAACTTTCAACAACAAAGGGTTCCCCTGTTTGCTAGGACAACACGAATGGAGGGTAATAAACTTGCCATTTTTTACTATTTAAAAACATTCAGTCTTTTCTGAAATGTGGTATCTCAGCTGGAAATGGAACTTTGCCTGGGAGACCATCAATAGGCTTGACAGGTGCATTTTGGAGTCCTTGTGTGAATCCATTTGGAGTTGGATTAGTTATTGTTTGAAACAGGACTACATCAACGCAAACTAGGTATCTTTTAGAGCATGCCAGCAGGATCTACATGGGGCAGCTAGGGCACAATACGTTAAAGCCCTCTATAATTGACATCTTACGGCTTGCACTCGAGTGCTGTGTAGATAAGCCCTTAGTGACTTGAAACCCAAGGTCTAGTAAAACAGATTCTCCTGCTGTTATTGCTATTTCCCCCGCACCAATACACCCTTTTAAAGTAGAGAAAGGACAAAAGTGCTGGGAGCCATGTGGTCCTGAGTTTTAGTCAGTTTTTTCAATGGGCTGGACTTAATTCTGTGCGCTTCACGTGTTGCCTGATATATTGATTTTGTATTAATTATATTGATTACTTAGGAATTCTCAGTTAACACTCTGATGTTTGGTAAGTTCTAGACCCAAGATCAGGCCCAGTGTTGTTAGAATTATTGTTACGTTGGCAACCCCGAGGTTGCAACATTCATACTTAGGAAGAAATGTCTGTATTTGCAATAGTTGTTTTAGCACAGTTAGCAAAATTACAAACATTCCAACCCAGCTGTCATGGTGTCTGGTATGGGTCAGAGCTGAGAGGGCCACTCACAGGTCAGACTGTCAAAGAAGTGGGCAGACACTCCCTCAGTGTTGGTATATCCTGTAATTAGATTTAACCAAACCTGCAACAAATGTGTGTTCCCGGATCACTATCTAGCTTACCATACAGCCACAGACAGTCCCTATATTACTACCCAGACAAACTGGACTTCTGTGATGATAGGTTATTAAAACCAAAAATCACCACGCATTAGCTTCTTTCAGCCCCAACGAGCAAGTCACTTATTGGATGGATGCTAAGGATCTCATATGAAAGACAATGCTGTCAGCCAGTTTATTTGGTAAACTAACTAAAGATTTATTAGCTAAGAAAAATAAATGAGAGTTAGAGGTTAAAGCAGGTAAAATACTTTACAGATGAATTAGAGCTTGTAAGTCCAAAATGATAACACAGATGTTAAATCTGCTAGTTTTCTGTAAGTCTCTCTGGGTTGCCCAAATAGTTTTGGGGACCTCAGTCCTTTAGTTTAAAATTTCCCATCAGAATTCACCAGTCAGAGATGAGGTAGGAAAGAGGTGGCCAAGGCCCTTTGTTCTCCCTTTTTATATCTTGACCCTTTTTGCTGGAAAAATCCTTGCTGTATCATGGGGTTGGACAGTTCCATGGCATACATGCTTTTCAATCAGTCTTTCATATGAATTCCAAATTTTTGTTCGCATATTCTGCATACCTGCCGTTTGAGGTGTCTTCAGGAATGACATGCAGAGGCTTTTGTTTACAGTTCCTTTGTTATTCCTGAAGAGCTAACCTGTAGATATTTCTTAGGGTATGGCTACACTTGCAGCTGTACAGCGCTGGGAGTTAAACCTGTCTTTGTACAGCTAAGTAAGGAAAGCGCTGCAGTCTGTCTACACTGACAGCTGCCAGCGCACTGTCGTGGCCACATTTGCAGCATCTGCAGTAGCATTGGGAGCGGTGCATTATGGGCAGCTATCACAGTGTTCAAGTGGCTGCAACATGCTTTTCAAAAGGGGAGGTGGGGTGGAGTGTGACAGGGAGCGTTGGGGAGAGAGAGAGAGAGAGTGGATTTTTGGAGTTGACACTGTGTCAGCTCCCTGCCTTGCAAGTTCCGACCCCTTCCCCCATCCCTCTCTCAGTCACTGAAAGCAAACAGCAGCTGTTTGTTTGTTTCCTCACAGATCAGATAAGCAGCCGCTCCCCGAAACGGATCCCCCCCTCCCTCCTGCCCGCCGCGCTACTTCTCTCCTCAAGCAAACATTAGCTGTGGGCGTTCCAAAGGGAGCCCCCCTGCCTCTGCTTATTCACAGAAAACAGGAGCTGTGTTTGTTTTTTGATAAGCAGCTCTGGGAGCCCAGAGTTCACAACAAAACAAAGAGAGGCATCACAACAAAACAAAGAGCGGAACCTTCACTTAAAAGGATTATGGGAAGCTTCCGGAGGTCAGTCACTGCGTATTAAAGTTATTCCCTGTTTACACTGGTGCCCCAGCGCAGCAGCAACAGCACTATACTCTTTATTCCTCTCAGGGAGGTGGAGTACAAGCAGCGCTGTAGCCACGGAGATACAGTGCTGTATGTGCCTTGCCAGTGTGGATGGGGAGTGAGTTACAGCGCTGTTGGTGGCTTTATTGCACTGTAACTCTCAAGCGTAGCCAAGGCGTCAGACTCGCAGCATGTTTGAGTTACAAGCATATAGCAAAATTTCATAACTCCACAGACAATGTCAATACACACATTATAACAAGATAATAATACTCAGCAGATTATAACTTTTCCAATGATACCTCACAAGATTTATCACAATTTTGTACAAGTGGTGACCATATTAGTGTAGACGGCCATCTTCCCCTTTAGACAGCTTCACATCAGCAAGGAAGATAGAAATAATATAAAATTAGTGTTTGAGCATTCATATACTCACACCATCATTTCCAGAAAAACCTGAAGTGTTAGTCACCATCGTTACCACCCCCAGTTGTCATCATTAGAACCCTGCATGGATACAAAATTTGTATCTGCATCCGATCCACAAAAATGATCCATGGATATCTGCAGATTTGCAGGACTCTAGTCTTTATCCTGCTATCTCCCAAGGCAAGCGGGGAGACTGGTGTTACGCTGATGCCACTATACCAAATTCATATTAGGTAGGGGTTTCAACCACTGTTTCTTATTTGAACTTCCACACCCCACTAATGTTTGAATGCCCTTCTCCTAGAGGTTACTTGGCCTTTTACCTCAAGCTTATTAGTATATATGTCAATTAGTTACCATGGCATTCTTGAAGTCGGACATCTGCTGATGTTCTTAATTCAAAAATATCTGAAGCTGATAAGTGGCATTTTGTGATTATTTGTCAGCACTTCAGTCATTACTGCATTCTACCTTGTGATATCTTATGATCTAAGGTTACTCTTGGTTAGCTGCTTATGCTAAGGCTTTTTAGGTCTTGATTAGTTTAGCTAAGCTATTGTCTTACAAGCCTTGAGGCTTGTAGGGTCTTGCATTACTGGAAGTAGAACCCAGCTGTTTGATGTGACTTACGCAAATCTCATCCTGTAGGCCACAGTGCAACTAAGAAAACATGTATCATATCTACATGCCTGGCACTGCTGTCTGTAAAACTGAGCTTTTTGTTCCTACCTAACATTACACCAGGGGTAGGCAACCTATGGCATGCGTGCCAAAGGCAGCACACGAGCTGACTTTCAGTGGCACTCACACTGCCTGGGCCCTGGCCACTGGTCCGAGGGGCTCTGCATTTTAATTTAATTTTACATGAAGCTTCTTAAACATTTTTTAAAACCTTATTTACTTTACATACAACAATACACCTCTACCTCGATATAACATGAATTTGGATATAATGTGGTAAAGCAGCGCTACAGGGGGGCGGGGCTGCACGCTCCAGCGGATCAAAACCAGTTCAATATAACACGGTTTCACCTATAACATGGTAATTTTTTTGGCTTCCAAGGACAGCGTTATATCGAGGTAGAGGTGTGGTTTAGTTATATATTATAGACTTATAGAAAGAGACCTTCTAAAAACGTTAAAACGTATGACTGGCACGCAAAACCTTAAATTAGAGCGAATAAATGAAGACTCGGCACAGCACTTCTGATAGGTTGCTGACCCCTGCATTACACAATGCTTGGAGATATGCAAATGAAAAAGAAATACCAATATGCAAATACAAAACATTATTATTAGCCACATTTTTAAAACTGGGCAATTCAACATGGAGAATTTCAGTAGCTTGACTGGGAAGTGCAGGTGGGCAGTGATTGAGACAAGTGCTGTGTAGACAAGTATCAGAGATGGGTTCTTATCTAGGGGTCTGACACCGCCTTGATGGCCTGTTTTATTAGCACTTTGTACTCCTGTTTGGTGGGATTAGTTTCTCATACCTGAATGGAATATCTAGTAAAATCCATACGGTCTGTGGCTTGGTGTGCCATGAATGATGTAGGTTGTTGTTAGCTCTGGTTATCCTGTTTGTAAACAGGGCTACTCCTGCATACCCAGATCCACCATCAGTTTTGAAAAAAAAAAAAAAGAACACCGTAAATGCCTGCTTCCATATGTAGGTGCATGATAATTCAATTCAAAATATGATGTCTCAGCAGTCGATTAGCTCTGTACATGTGTGCTTAAAAAGGTGGAGTGTGATCTCATTTGTGATGCGTGTGTCACAGGGTGCCTGGCTCCTTTAACAGGGCAGAGGCCTCATTCACCTGTGACTAGAGAGAGCAGTAGTTAAGAGCGGCTGGTGAAGAGAGAACTGGTGAGAGCTGTTGAGAGGTGAGAGATCTCTCTGCAGTGTACAGCTGACCAGGCCCCCTTTACCTGCAAGTCTTACCCCTGCTGAGCACCTTCTCATGAGAACTTCCCTCCTAGAGTGACCAGATGTCCCAATTTTATAGGGACAGTCCCGATTTTTGGGTCTTTTTCTTATATAGGCTCCTATTACCCCCCACCCCCATCCTGATTTTTCACATTTGCTGACTGGTCACCCTATTCCCTCCAGAATTGACCCTCTTTTTCCTGGGCTTGGCCTGCCCTGACTGAACTGGTTCTCTCCCTTCACTTAGGGTCCTCTATAGAAGTCTCCTGCACAGCAGGGCTGGCCAGCCCTGACTAGTTCTCCCCAACAGCCAGAGGTGAAAGTAAGTCGGTCCGGTCCGGTCCAGTGTACCGGCAAGAGCCAGTATGCCGTGCTGGACCGCATCGACTTCCACGGTGGGGATTGAAAGAGCTCTGGGCTGCCCACGACTGCTACGGCCGGGATTTAAAGGGTTCAAAGCTCCCCGCGGCTGCAGTCAGCCCAGAGCTCTTTGAATCCAGGCCACGGCTCTGGCGGCTGGGCTGGGTCCAGGATTTAAAGGGCTCCGGGCTTCCCTCAGTGGCAGGAGCTCTGGGGCCTTTAAATCCCTGCCCCAGACGCACAAAGCTCGGGGTTCCCCCTGGTGGCCAGAGCCATGGGCCCTTTAATTTGGCCCTGAGCCGTGGGGGGCGCCCAGTCATCTCTGCAGCTAGGAGCCCCTGGTTGATTTAAAGGCTCTGGGTCTCCCAGCTACAGCCGGTGCCCCAGGGCCTTTAAATCTTGAGAGGCCACGCCTCTTCCGGTTGAGGCCATGCCTCTTCCAGATCAGGCCATGCCTCCTCAGGACTCCGGCAGTACCAATAAGTCCTGTAAGTTACTTTCACTCCTGCCAACAGCTCACTTCTGCAGCACTCCCCCAACCACTCTCATCCCTTCCCTCTCTGCAGTAACGCACTCTGCCAGCTCACAACTACTGCTCTGTCTAGTCTCATGCAGCTCTCTCTAGGCAACTCTCACCTGCTCCCCTTTCTCAGCTGATGGATACCCTCAGTCAGGGCCCATCAGGAGAAAACTAAATCATCAGGGTGAACTGGACCTATTCCCTCTGGGTATGTCTACATTTTGAGCTGGGCGTGTGATTCTTAGCTCGAGGAGACCTACCCACAGTAACTCTGATCCAACTAGCCACTAAAAACAGAGTGTGGCTGCCAAAGCCCGAGCGCAGGAGGAGTTAGTTGTCCTGAGTGTGTACCCACCCGAGATCAGAGGCACATTCTCAGGGCAGCTAGCTCCTCCTGCTGCTTTCGCCACCGCAGCTACACTCTGTTAGCATGTTAGTGCCCAAGTCACGCCCTAGGTGAAACTTCCACCTTGCGCCCACCCCCCCCAGCCCTGCGGCAGCTCCCTACCCCTCCTCCGCCCTGAGGTACACCCCCCGTGACAGCTCCCCCCCTGCCCTGAGGCGCCCCCCCCACAGCAGCTCCCTCCCCATGGAGCTGTGCAGCACCTCCCCACCCCAGCTCACCTCTGCTCCACGTCCTCCCCGAGCACGCCGCCCCCACTCAAATTCTCTCGTCTCCCAGGCTTGCGGCGCCAAACAGCTGTGGCAGCTCCCACCACCACCCTGAGGCACCCCCGCGGCAGCTCCACACCCCCTCAGCTCGGGGAGCTGTGTGGCAGTTCCCCACCCCAGCTCACCTCTACTCCGTGTCCTCCCCGAGCACGCCACCCCCGCTCTAGTTCTCCTCCCAGGCTTGCGCCGCCAAACAGCTGATTGGCACTGCATGCCTGGGAGGCAGGAGAAGTGCAGCAGCAACGGCGCGCTCGGGGAGGAACCAGTGTAAAAAAAAAAATTGGGGCACTGCTTTTTGGTGCCCCCAAATCTTGGCACCCTAGGCAACCGCCTAGTTCGCCTTAATGGTAGCACCGGCCCTGCATGCCCTTAAAAGGACCAGCCACCCTCCTGATAAAGTGATTGTGGACTAAGACAGGGTACATGTGGAAAGAGGCAGGGCCCTTATTCATGTCCATGACAATGCAATCCGAGTGCAATTCACTCCTTTGTGGATGGCCAGTGCTAGGTCTATGCACTACCTAAGTCCTGAGAATGTAAATGGAAACTCAGTGGTACATAAGCCTTCTGCTGGTGTTCTACAGTAGAAATTATTTTATATATATGAATGGGTTAATGTAACCACCAATCCCAATAATATATAGAAAACCATAGAAAAATCCTTCACCTTTCCTTCTTGCCTAATAGAAAAACCAATTTCTGGATGAAAATATTGATAAAACAGTGAAATAATGAAATAGCAAATGTCCATTCTCTGCCTTCAGTAGATGCTCCAGGCCAGGTAAGCAAAGCAATAACCTTTTCTTCTCCACCTCAGGCCAGTCCCCCTTGCCCAGAAGCAGCAGCATCAATGACAAACTTTCCTTATATGCCTCTGGTGAGTATTCCCTACAAGCAACCAGCAGCACCATTGGTGATCTTTCCATCTCTGCCTCCGTGGAGCACTGCGAAGAAGCAATCAGTAGCAGCACTAGCAAACTCCCCATTTCATCCTCTGGTGAGTGGCCCTCCATTATGGAAGGATGTTAGTCTCTACCATAGGTACAGTTGAAACAAAGTTTCCATTAGAAGCCCAATTTTGATACCCACTCGTGCACACTTAATATTACCAAATCTACCTTAAATATCACAGCATAAATATTCAAAAGCATGATACATGTTAAGGTATCACTTTTCTTAACCATCACAAACTCTTGTATTTCAATGACCGTGATACAAATTTTGAACAACTATAAAATTAATGTTATATTGTATTTGGAAGTTGCTAAATTCTCATGTCTTTGTTTCCATAGAAATTAATATATTTCCTAAAGCAAAGTGAGACAAAGTCTCACAAATGAAAAAATAAATGGCATAAAATATGAAATGGCTTGGTTTAGTACAGATATTGTATTTCCATGTGAAATATGAATATTCTGTACAACTCACTCATTGTTCTGTGTTAGTATAGCACCTACTAGCCTAGGGACCATGGCTGGAAGCTCCTATGAGCTACTACAATACAGTCAAACCTCGCAATAACGCGCACCACCATAATGCAAAATCACATATAACGGGATCATAAGTTGGCTCCCCTTTAAGGCCTAATACCAGTAGTCCCCAACACCACGGCGCCCCCTGGGACATTGATGTGCCCCCACCTGGTGCCCAGCAGGGGAGAGAAGCTGCAGCCCAGTGCCTGCCGGGTACAGAGAACTCTGAGGCCACTGGTGCCGGTGCTCTCTGTCCCCGACAGGTGCAGGGCCGCGGCTTCTCTCTGGCTTCAAGAGGAGCTGTGGCCCCGCGCCTGCTGGGGACAGAGAACTCCAGGGCTGTGGGCGCGGTGCTCTCTGTCCCCTGCAGGCGTGGGGCCGTGGCTTCTCTCTGGCTTGGAGAGAAGGCTTCTCTCCCCTGCTGGGCACTAGGCACTAGGGGCACTAAGCAATAGGCGGTGCACATCAATGCACCGCGTTGGGGACCACTGACTTAAACTGACCGGCTTGAAACCCCGCTATACTGTGACCCCGCATTTATCACAATGGAATTTTTTGGACCCCAAACATCATGTTATAGCAGGGTTTCACTGTACAAATAAATAATAATGACTTCTCCCTTGTGAATAACACACTCATCCCAAACTCACTGCAGTAAACTTTTTTTATCCCTCTCAAATATTACATTTTCTATATATAATACACTTCTGCCTTGATATAACGCTGTCCTCGGGAGCCAAAAAATCTTACCGCTTTATAGGTGAAACTGTGTTATATCAAACTTGATTTGATCTGCTGGAGTACGCAGCCCTGCCCCCCCACAGTGCTGCTTTACTGCGTTATATCCGAATTTGGCGTTATATCGGGGATGGTGTTATATCGGGGTAGAGGTGTATTTAGAAATTTGAAATGTATTTTTATTTTTCCCCAGGAGCTAATCTCTCTAGTCAACCTTCAATTAATGGAAAAGTGTTTACAATAACTTCACTCTCCTCAGTTGTCTCTCAACAGGGCTTTGATGAGATTGCTAATAATGTCACAGATGAGAAAAGAAAATCTCTTCAGGTATGGAATGATTGCACTTACTGATCTCGAATATAAAGCTAAAAGTAACAGATTGTTGGATGCGTGTCACTGTTTCATGTATGAAATGCATTGTTATGCAGGAATCACACTATTGTATCCTGCATAGTCTTAAATGTTCTTTTTCTTAGCACACAGGTCGTGTTCTACAGAAATGCTGTATTTGTGTTAGTTTTATGATGCATGTTTGGGAGGAAGCTGATGCAAACAGCATGAGAGTTTGCTTGCTGCCCTAATCTCTCTAACTAAGGTCAATTCTTGTGGCAGTGTTGCTCATAGTAATCAGGCATTGATGATTCCTGAAACAGGGTTTGCCTGTATGTTCTTTGTGACCACTTCTGTTCAAGAACTCATGTATGTAGTGTAAATAAGTCACACTAAGAATATACCCAGTGCGACAAAGTTCCTCCTCTACCTTGGAGGATCCTGCGCTTACTGTCGGATTTGCTCACCTCACAGATTCACCATGTGGGTCAGGAAACAGCCCAGAGACTTTCCCCTCTGGTAGAAGCCACAGTCCAGTTCAGTTCTTCCTGTGTCTGATCAGGAGTTGGGAGGTTTGCGGGGAACCCAGGCCCGCCTTCTACTCTGGGACTACAGCTGTCTAGAGTGCCTCCTGGTACAGCTGCGTGACAGCTGCAACTCCCTGGGCTACTTCCCCATGGCCTTCTCCCAACACCTTTATCCTCACCACCCAGGACCTTTCTCCTGGTGCCTGATAATGCTTGTACTCCTCAGTCTTCCAGCAATATGTCTTCTCACTCTCAGCTCCTCGTGCCTCTTGCTCACAGCTCCTCGCATGCCCACCACAAACTGCAGTGAGGTCCTTTCTAAACTCAGGTGCTCTGATTAGCTAGCCTGTCCTAATTGATTCTAGCAGTTTCTTAATTGGCTCCAGGTGTATTAATTATCCTGCCTGTTTTAATTGGTTCTAGCAGATTCCTGGGAACAGAAAACTACTAATCCTGTGACCAGTATATTTGCCCTCTACCAGACTCCTGTACCCCACTGGTCTGGGTCTGTCACACCAGGTTCCATGCTGTAGATTTCCTTCCCATTGGAGGAGAAATCAGCAAGGCCCCTGAATCTATTGCTGCTTGGCTGAGAGTTGACAGTATGTTCTCCAAAGGGACTTGGTGCAATAGATCTGCATTCTGTTGATTTTGTCTATGGCTTCTGATGGATCAGATTATAATGGTTCAGGGGTTCTCAAACTTCATTGCACTATGACCTCCTTTTGACTACAAAAATTACTACATGACCCAGGATGGGGGACCAAAGCCTGAGCCCACCCAAGCCCTGCCACCCCAGGGGGCTGCGGTGGGGAGCCAAAGACGAAGTGCAAGGGTTTCTCCCCTGAATGCGGGGCCTGTAGCCTGAGCCCCATTGCCAGGGGCCGAAGCCAAAGCTCGAACCCCACCTCAGCAAATCTAACATCATCCCTGGCAACCCAATTAAAACAGGGTCCCTACCCACTTTGGAGTCCCAACTCACAGTTTGAGAACCGCTGGATTAGTTCAGGGTTCTGAGGCAACACTTCAAGAAGGTATTGATATGAACAGGATGTTGAGCTATGCATTCTGCGGGGATAAAGACATTTGGATAATCTCCCTATAACTTTGGGGGACAGGTCTATCAAAGAATCTGTGTCTAGTCATGTTGCATTCAGATTTATCTGATAGCTGTTGTGTTTTAATCTGGGAATTTGTTGGCCCATTATCTTAGACAGATGGTAGCTCTGTGACATTGTGTCACCAATGTGGCAATTACCCAATACTCCTGTGAGAGAGGATACAGAAGATCTGAGGAAAGAACCTGTTCACACTTAAAACTCTACCTCTTTTGGGGTTTCCTTCTCACAAGACACTACTGAAAAGCAAAATCATTACCCTTTTTTGTTTGGAAACAATAGGAAGAATTTCTAGTGAGTACAAGAGCAGATATTTTATTCCCAATATTTTTTTATCCCCAGAATGAAGGGTCATTTTAGACCCTTTCTGGATCTTCAGAACCTCATTAAATCTCTTAGTGGGGGAAGTTCCATAGCGGGATTCTTCGCTGTATAGTCCCTTTGCTAAGTAGTTAGGATTGGTTTGGAGCTCTCGACCTTCTGAATGCCTACTTTTACATCTCTATGGAGCTAGCTCACAGAAAACATCTTAAGTTTATTCTTAGAACAGACCACATCCAGTACAAGGCCAGATTCTTCAGGCTGGCTTCTTCCTCAGAGGTTTAACAAAGTGCACATCCGAGGTGGTTGCCACTTTTTAAAGCAGTGTTTCCAAGTATTTCCATACTTCGATTACTGTAAATGGATTCTACTCTGGGAGTTATGCAAGCTCTGTGGGCTGCTTGCTCCCATTTTGAGACTCTGAGTCTACACTCACATTTTAATTTTCATTGGAATTAGGGGAATTCAGATTCTGATTTCAGCCCATATGTCCCACATTTTGACATTGCAGTTAATCTTCTATTGGTCTAATTTCTATGCAGCGTTAGAATTGGATAAGCACTTTTTGAGGTAAACAAAAGGTACATGCTATTAATCTGTCACAATTAATGATAGTTTTTGAATTTGAAAGCCAGAAGACCCCCTAAGTATTAATTCCTAATGAATTCAAGGTATATTTGATGCCTATACATAGCACAGTGATATCTATAAGAAAAATGTTTGAATGGAAACATTTCTCAATATATCATTGCACTTAAGACTTTTCTTTTGCTCTATGCAACCACATTGAAAAACTAACATTTTTCTTAAATATTGTAGAAACAAGAAGTGCTGGAGAACAACATGGAATTGCAGGAGCATGATTATCAAAGGGAAGAACATGGAAGTCATGAAGAGGGCCTAGGTAAGCTATTATCTGAATACCAAGAAATTAAAAACCAAGATCTATATAAGCATAAGATAATATGTACAGTAACTGGAACTGCCTTTGCCTCTGCTTGCGGATACGGTTACTTTACTACCACTTCCAAAATGCTACCCTTTTCTGGCATCTCTTGTAAAGAGATTCCTCAACCAGTGAAAAGAGCTGAAGACTGATTGGAGCTACTTTTCCTTTTATATCTTCCTAATCTAGCATGAGGGGAGTATGGCCAAGAAGCCCCAGTGGATTCTTCCGTCTATATGATTCCTACCTGTGCACTAGGACACTTGGCATATGCCAAAAGTATAGGTCATGTGTGACAGGTTGGGGATAGGTCTGTGTCCAATTATGAATTACATTTTGTTTAGTGAACACCAGTTTTAACTGTAATATTCATTGTGGATTAGAGAACTCATTCTGTAGCAGAGGCTCGACTACCGGAGGGACTGTCAGAGCAATCAAGAGTCATCAACATTTAATGGCTCTTCCCTACTACAAGAATGGTTTTCTACAATAGGCCATTAACTTTGAATGACTATCTACACAACAGCTGATGAGTGCTGGGGTGGATCTTGAACCTCTCCATATCTTGGAGCACATGGGAAAACAGGGGACAGAGTAAGTTTTAAAAGAGGTGCCTCGATAATAAGGGAGTCTGACCAATGCCAAAAGCAAAGGAGCCCAGGTCAAGCAGGCAGGGAGAGCTGCCTGGCCTAAGGACTCTGACCAAACTCAGGATTCACAGGAGTGATGAACTCAGACCAGGGGGATTGCATTCAGGATTTTGTTGTTTTCCCATAGATCTGTAGCTCTCTATGTTGTTTGTGTAAAGTGTCTGTGGATAAGAAATTCCTTTGCTAAGCCTGTGTCCCTTACTGTACCACCACATTGTCCCGAAAGGGGTAACTTAGGGCATGGCTACACTTGCAGATGTAGAGCGCTTTGAGTTAAACCAGCCTTTGGAGAGCGCAGACTGCAGGGAAAGTGCTGCAGTCTGTCCACACTGACAGCTGCAAGTGCACTGGCGTGGCCACATTTGCGGCACTTGCAGCGGCATTGGGAGTGGTGCGTTATGGGCAGCTATCCCACAGAGCACCTCTTCCCATTCTGCCGCTGTGGCTTGTGGGAAGGGGGTGATGGGTGTGGGGAATTCTGGGTCCTGTCCCAATGCCCCATGATGCATCGATTCGCATCTCAGCAATCCCTCTGCTTCCATCCACATTTGGCACCGTCTTTCAATATTTTTTGTGCTGCACATTCTGTAGACCAGGCCTATGTTAGGAAGACCAACGTTAAGTCATGCATGGCTCCTCCATTTGTGAAGAATGTGTTCCTGGCAAAACTTTTTAGCATTCCACACCATCACATTTTGTCTAGAGAAAAATGAAGCATTATTTATTGTGAATTTTTGTTTTTTTCAGGAAATAGTGCACTGAGTCCTTCTCGTCAACCTTCACTTTTTGAGGGAGAGTATGTTGCAAAACCATCACTCTCTTCATTAACATCTCAACCTACCTATGCTACTAGCACGAGTAAGACCAGACACTCTTTACAGGTAGGAAGTCACCTCCTGTAAGGTCTCAAATAGAAAACTAAAACCCACATCACACTGAGGTGTGTAGACAAATTTCACATCTAAAAGACATAGATAACATTCTCACAGGACTCCAACTTCCATATTGAGTCTTCAATGTTTGACAGATGAAAACTCGCATACTTTAGCTCTCAGGATATTGCGATAGACAAACCTTATTTTCAAAATGCCTAAGTGCTTTAGGAGCATAAGCCCTATTGCTTTTCAAGGGGGGAGTACTCTGAAGACACTTAGGTGCTTTGGAAAGTCTCATCCTTTGTGCTTTTAGCTTCTTGAAACAAAGATATCAGAGACTGTGCGACAAGCAAGATCTTTCTCTACATCAGTGTTTCTCAAACTGGGGGTCTCGACCCCCAAAAGGGGTCACAAGGCTATTGTTGGGGGGTTCTGAGGTCACAAAAAATATTACCAGGGGAAGGGAGAACAGAGGGAGAAGGACTATAGCAGCTGAGGCTCTCCACCTGCCCAGCTCTGAGGGCAGTGCCACCACCAGCAGCAGCACAAAAGTAAGGGTGGCAATACCATGAGTATGCACAGTAATTTGCTATCACTTATTTTGGGGGGGGGGGGGGGAAGGGGGATTCATCATAGCCTGAAAACTTTTCAAAAGGGGGGCCCAGCAAAAAAAGTTTGAGAACCTCTACGCTACATGATTGATCTATGGGGGAGGGAAGAAACATTAGCAAAAGTAAAGTTACTAAAACCTCATTGTTTCTTTTACATATTTTATTTTGCAGAATGACGTATACTCTGCTGTTGAGGAGACTGTTTTGGACAAAAAGCCTAGTGGGGAACATGAACTGGGTAAGTGCTGAGCGCTCTCTCTACAGCACAGTGTTCAACGTGCCTGTAGTATTATGCCTGCAGCTGTTTTTGTGGCTATAGTTAAGGCTGCACAAATCTTTCTATTAGACCCCTGGTTTTCAGTGATTTATAATGTTCCTAAACCTCTGCTTTTTGGCTGAATTTATTTCAGCACTTGCTGTGCTAAAGAGTGATATTTCAACAAGAAATGGCCCATCTGTTTTCATAGACAAGGGAATGGAGGGAAATAAACTTGCCGGTTTTGATTTTTTAATATTTAAAAATATTTCTGACCTTTTTTGAAATTTGGCACCTCAGCTGGAAATGGAACTATATGCTGGATTCCATCTGTAGGTTTGACATTTGCCTCTTAGTGGCCCTGTGGGAATCCATTTGGATTTGGCTTAGTTATTTGGCCTTGAAAAGCACTTGAAATGGCAGTAGGAGTGGCACAAAGGTGAGGGGATTTAGGCAATCTTCAATTCATTTTGCATACATTAAGTACAGCTGAGCCAAACGTCCATCTGGAAGGACTGCGTGTCTCAGTGGTTTGAAACACAAGGGCTGCTAAAAGCAATCACCTGCTAGTTTGTCCTGTTTAGCCTAGGAAAAGGAGCACTCTGCTGGGAACTGTGTGGTCCTGAGTTCTAGTTGGATTTCTTCCAAGGGCTGTCTGAAATTCTGTGTACTTTACAACTCATGTTTAGAAAAGCATCTCACTAGAGCTGGGCAAAATTGCTTTGACAATTAGTTTATTTGCAGAAAAATAGAGTCAGGGGGTGACTGGAAATATTTACATATTAGGCAAATTGTTTTGGCTGAAAACATGAAAACAAATTTCATAAAGACCTAATTATTTTGTTTCAACATTTTCTCAATGAAGTGTTTTGACTTTTTGTTACAAAATGACCATTTGTTTAGAAATTTAGCTACAGAAATACAAGGGTAAAAAATATCCCAAACCAAACAATTTATTTGACCTTGTGACGGGGCCACTCACCTCCCCTAAGCACCTTCTGTTGGCTGGATGCGAACCTGCACTATTTTTGACAGCACTCCATTGGCTGTTGCCCTCGTCAGGCGGGTCTTTAGTGGCTTAGCCCTCCAGCTAAGTCACACGTAGTCTAACTCATGAAGGAAGCCCTGCTGTTCTGCCCTTGTTGGTGTCTGTAGCCCCGTCTCTGGGCTCAATTCTCAGCCCCTTCTGGGCTAGCTTTAAAGTCTGTCCTTGCCCCGTTATAGAGCAGTGCCCACAGAGCTTTCTCCCTTGAGACTCTTTGCCTTTAAATTCTAGCCCTATGTTTGGGCTTCTGAATGGAACTTGTCCCCTTCTCGGGGCTTTGGCCACCATTCCAGTGGGGGAAATGCAGGCCTGCCCACTACTCCGGGGCCCAACCCAGACCCTACAAATAGCAACCATGTGCTGCTCCCTTTAACAGTTGCTGTTACTATTCCCTGGGACACTTCCCATGTAGCCCCTTGCTGTTCCCCTTTACCTCAGGGGTTTTCTGTTCCCTGCTTGAGCAGGGTCTCTCCCAGGCTGCTTTACCTGTGGAGTTTTACAGTGTTCCAGTCCTTCCTCACCTTTCTGGTCCCAGCCAGCAACTGAGCTGCTCAGGCCCCAAAGCTCCTTTTAACTGAGCCTGCTATGCTCTGATTGGCTGCTTCCCTGCAGCCTGTCAAGACAGACCTGAAGGACCTGCCTTCATTGGTCCTTTCCTGGGGCGGGGTGTGGTAGGACCATGAGGCCTCTAGCCTCAAAGGTGGGGCCTCAAAGGGCTTGGTACGTCCCATCACAGGCCTAAAAAAAGTGTTTTTTGTTTCAGTGAGAAGAAGTGAAAAAATCTCCCTTTTGGGTCAACCCAAAATAAATTTCATTCACATTTTTCAATTTGGTCACCAAATCAGAAAAATCAATTACTTGCTCAGTTCTATACCTCACATCACCCCCAAAAGGGAGAAAATATTATTCACTCTCATTTTATAAACTGTGCAGTTAAGTTTGAGAAAAGGTATGTGACTCGCTCAAGATCTCACAGGAATTTTCTAGCAAAGCCAGAACCAAGCTCTTTTATGAGATGTATGCAAATCTCATCCATTAGTGCAACTCAGAAACCATGCATCATATCCACATGCCTGGCTCTGCTATCTATAGAAATTGGAATTCTTATTTGTACCCAAGGCCTTGTCTACACTTGCAAGTTGCAGCGCTGGTGAGGGGGTTACAGCGCTGCAACTTAGCAGGTGTCTACACTTAAAAGCTCAGCCAGCGCTGTCAGATTTCTCAGCTGCTTGCAACCTTTGCACCCTCTATTTAATGCAGCGCTGGCTGTACACACTGGGTCGGGTCTTCCGCGCCGCTGTAGCGATGTATCCAGCGCTGGTGATGCACGCGGCTGGTCATCAGGTGTGGACACTCACCAGCGTTTTTTATTGGCCCAGGGTATTAGGAACTTATCCCAGCATTCCTTTTCAGCCTCTCTGGTCAAGTAACCTCGGCAAAACACGGCACGAGGCTCAGAGCCTAGGCGCCAGAGGAGGTAGAAGCGAAGGCTCTGCCGCGCTCGGGTGGCCAGGCGAGAGATCGGGGCTTGCCCGAGCTCCGGCCGGGCAGAAGCGGGGAGAGCAGGGTTTGCCCTATGCGCTCCGGCCGGAGAGGTCGGCGGCTTGCTTGGAGGCGGTCCGGCCTGGGATGAGCGAGTGGCTGCGGGGTTTGCTGCCGCCTTCCGGCCAGTTGAGCACGCGGGGCTGCTGGAGCTCCGCCGGGAGAGTGGGGCCTTGCGGGGTTTGCCGAGCCATCAGACCGGGAGAAGCGGGGCTTGCGGGGTTGACCGCGCGCTCCGGCCGGAGAGCGGGAGTTCGCTGGAATAACAATCCAGCCGGGAGAGCGGGCTTGGGGGTTTGCCGCGCTCCCGGCCGGGAGAGCGGGGAGAGCGGGGCTTGCTGGAGCTCGGCCGGGAGAAGCGGGGCTTGCCGGCACTCCGGCCGGGAGAGCGGGGCTTGCGGGGCTTGCTGGAGCTCCGGCGTCGCGAGAGCGGGGCTTGCGGAGCTCACCCGGCCGGAGAGATGCGGGGCTTGCTGGAGCTTCCGAGACCAGGAGATGAGCGATTATGCAGAAGGCTTTTGCGGGTATTTGCCGAGGAAGACTCCGCCGGGAGAGCGGGGCCTTGGCACCGAGGGTTTGCCAGCGCTCCGGCCAGGACCGCAGAGCCGGGCTTGCCTGGAGGGCACGGCGCGGGAGCGCCGCGCGGCAGAAGCGGGGCTTGCCTGGAGCTCCGGCCGGGAGAGCGCACGTGGAGAGCAGGGTTTGCGCGCTCCGGCGTGGAAGAGCGGGCTTGCTGGAGCTCCGGCCGGGAGAGCGGGGCTTGCGGGTTGGCTCTGCGCTACGGCCCGGCGGGCTTGCGGACGAGCCGGGGAAGGGGCTTGCGGGGCGAGCATCCGGCCGGAGACAGCGGGGCTTTAAATAGAAAGCTGCATGTATGTAATTTTCAGTACAGACTTTGCCTTTTAACTGTTTTACACAGGGGTGGAAGAAAGGGACAAAAAAAGAATATCATGCTAACCTGATTGATTTCTTGGAGTTCATTTTTTTTCCATGAAACTGAAGTACAAGTTGAGTATAATACAGAAAGAAAGAGAGATTATAAACAAAGGACATATAGCAGTATGGGAAGCAGGGCTGTAATTAGTTTCTCTGTGAGCTAAGTTATAAAACACTATCGCAATGGTGGTGTTTTGACAATCAGTAGATCTGGATAGAATTAATAGGCCTTGAATCATTGGGAATAAGAATGCGAATCTATAACAGACAGAAAACAACCTACAGAGTCTCATTCAGGAGGGCTCGTTCCTTAGAACTAATAAATGTTAGTGTTCAATACTATGTTTTTTTCAGACTCCCACCACATACACCTAGTTGCAGCATAACACTAAATTTACACCATGAGCGGGATCATCTCCTGACTCCTCCATCTTATAGAAAGAGAAACAACCTAGTAATTGTGGAAAAAGAAAGAATTAAGTATTTGAAAACAAACAAAATGGGCTATAAGTTTGTTAAAATGTAATATAAAAAAGTGCATACAGCATCCACCACTGCAGCCAAAGAAACTGCCTAGAACAAGGAGGAAAAATAAAATCACCGTACCCCCTTCCTGTTTTATGTACTGGTATTTTTTTAATAAAAGGATTTCTTGTCTTTTTATTCACTGTTTTTATTTACAGAAACGGTCAACATTACTACAAGTAAAAATAGGAAGCAAATCAATGAAAACCACTGCACGGTAACTGTCTGGAGCAATGCTGCTTAACTGAGTGGAAGGCACCCAACATAACTGTTGGCTTTTCAGCCTCAAAGTGCTCGCTTAAGGCATCCCTTATCCCTGAAGCACTGTGCTGGGCCTCTCTAGTCGCCTGCTTTCCTGGCTGTTCAAATCAGCCTCCAGGCGTTGAACCTCGAGGTCCATTCGTCAATGAAAGGTTTCACGCCTTCCCTTCACCAAAATATTATGGAGGATAACAGCGATGCCGGTTATAATGCTGGGATGCTGCTTTCCTCAACGTCCAGCTTCCCGTAGAGACTTCTCCATCTCCTTTCTAAACGCGTCAAAAAGCATGCTCACGGTATTCTGGCACCGGCTCAG
This sequence comes from Chelonoidis abingdonii, assembly GCF_003597395.2. Classification (NCBI taxonomy): domain Eukaryota; kingdom Metazoa; phylum Chordata; order Testudines; family Testudinidae; genus Chelonoidis; species Chelonoidis abingdonii. Next base: position 67,139,348 of record NC_133776.1, read on the forward strand.
CCTGTAGTTGAACCGGTCCTTGCTCAATGTCAAGCTTCCCGCTGTATACGGTTTCATGAGCCAAGGCAATGTAACGGTAAGCGGGGTCTCCAAAGGATCCACAATGGCGCGCATTTCCGACGTCCCCCACTGTGATCATTACGGTCTGAGAACAAAAGTCCCCTGCTGCAGCTTCTGAACAGGCCACTGTCCGAAAGATGCGTGCATCATGCACCTTTCCAGCCATCCTGGTAAAATGTCAGTGGGAAACGCCCACGGTGATCCACAAGGCTCTGCAGACCATTGAGAATACCCCTTCCGATTAATGTACTCGGATGTCAGGTGGGGTGGTGCCAGTAATAGGAATATGCGTCCCATACTGTTGCCCCTACGCACAGTTAGAGGAAACCCATTATGGAAATAAGTACATACCACAATGTCCGGCACAGTTCCCCAGAGTCACGGTTCGTTCTGAATCAGGATGCGATCCAATGCCCTGCAACACATGGCATCACCACTATACCAACGGTCCGACTTCGCAATCTCCTATTAACTTTTGGTATGCGAACCGGATGGATAGCTATCTGGAGTATGACCAAGCTCCCAGACTGGCAATAGCCA
>NC_133776.1:67142278-67165970 GCF_003597395.2 Chelonoidis abingdonii
CAATATAAAAATCTATATTGTCTTATACCTATACTTACAACTGGGAAACAGAAGATTAGAAAGCCTGAAGATAGAGAGATCCTCTCTCAGAGCCGAGAGAGCACTAGAACAGAACAAAGAACACACACCCAAAAACTTCCCTCCCTGAGCTTTGAAAAATCCGGTTTCCTGATTGGTCCTCTGGTCAGGTGTTTGGTTCCCTTTGTTAACCCTTTACAGGTAAAAGAAACATTAACCCTTAGCTATCCGTTTATGACACCGTGTGTCATGAGGTGCAGCCCTCATCACCAGACTGGCACCTCCTCCTGGTCATACCAGGGGTTAGCTACAGACCGATGCCCACATCCGTGGTCTGCACACCGGCCCTCTATCTCTGCTCCCACCTCCGGGGCTCCTCTCTTAGCTCCCAGAATTGCAGCAGCCTCTTCTCGATTCAGCCTCTGGCTAGGTTGTCATCTGTGTTTCCCTTTCCAGGGGTAGGCCTCCCTGTCTAACAGTCCAGCCACTTCCCAGTGGCAAGTGTGAGGGACCCGGACCTGCCCATTACTCTGGGCCCCAACCCAGGGACTCTGTAAATAGCAGCCTCCTGCTGTTCCTCTGTAATCTCGGTCAATGCTGCTCTATTCCCCTGGGTCACTTCCCCATGGCCCCGTCATCTTCTTTGCCCTTATTTCAGGGCCTCAGCTGCTCAGTCCCAAGAGCCAGCCACTGCTCTGTGCAAGATGCATACAGTTCTCTGTACCCCCCAGGGACACAGTCCTCACTCCCTAGGCTCCCAGCAGCAACTGCACTACTCTGCTTTGCCTTTTTATATGGGCCTGCTGGGCCCCAAATGGCTGTCCTCACAGCCCCAATCCTATTGGCCGCTTCCCACACAGCCTCCCCAAGGCTCTATTAACTCCTTCTCTGCCAGTGTGGGGCAGACACCCCATCAGACTATGTTCTTGAGTACATCCATTGTATATCCATGTTTCTGCCATTTATGTTGATTTTATACACACGGATGGGTTAATTTAACTATCTATACCAATTATACCTATAAAATCATAGAAACATTATTAACTTTTTCTTCTTGCCTAATAGTAAAATGAATACATTCCTTTCTGGAAAAATATTTGACGGTCAAACAGTGAAACGAAATAGCAAATTTCCCTTTAGTAAATGCTCCAGGCCAGTTAAGCAAAACAATGATAATCCTTTGTTCTCTGTCTCAGGCCAGTCCACTTTGCAAGAAAGCAGCAGCAACAATGACCAACTTTACTTATCTGCATCTGGCGAATTCCCTACACAAGCATCTAGCAGCTACACTGGCAAAGTTTACAACAGTGAGAGCAGCAGACCTGACAACAGCAGCAATGTTGGTGACTTTTCTGTCTCTGCCTCCGTGGAGTGCTATGAAGAAGCAGGCAGTAGCAGTACAGGTAACCCCCCAGCCCCTTTTCTTTCTCTGGTAAACAACCCTCCATTATGGAAGAATGCTAGTCCCCACTATAGTTATGGCTAAAACAAGCTTTCAGTTAGAAGCCCAATTGTGATACCCACTTCCACACATTTAATTTTTACCAAACCTTCTTTAAATATAATGGGAGAGAGATATGCCAGAGTAAAAATTTCCAGATAGTTTGAAGCACATAGGGCCAGATTCTTGGGAGATAAACGTGTTTCAAAATGAGGCGGGGATCTTACTTCTTGGCCATTTTCTGAATGGGTTTGGTTTTTTGCAGGTGGGGATTGTTGGGCTTTTTTTCTTGGCATAGCATAACTCCAAATTCTTGGCCTTTAAATGTGAATTTTTTAAACCAGTTTAGTTAAACCATTGCAAATCCCTGTGTGGGCACTCTTAAATCATTTTCATAGTGGCTAATTGCAATATAGCTTAGCTCAATTAAGAAATTGTTTAAGCTAAACCGAAATAAGTGACTATTAAACCAAAATAAGAGCATCCATTAATGAGGACTAAAATGGTTTCAAATCACAGCTTGGACTAAAGTGGTTTCAAATCAAAGCTTGGACTAATGGTTTCAAATCACACCTTGATAAATATACAAAATAACTGGCATAAACTGTGAAGTTCTGTGGTATGGGATAAACCTTTTTACTGCTACTTTTATTAAGGATATTCTGTATATCTTACTCATTGTTCTGGGTTTGGACAGTGCCTAGCACACCAGGATCCTGGCCCAGGATGAGCAATAGGAATCATAAATAAATAATAATAAAGGCGCCTCCATTTGTGAGTAACACATTCATCCCACACTCCTGGCAATAAACTCTAGCCTCTCAGACCATCACGTTTTCTATATATAGAATTTAGAAATGTTCAGTTCTTCTTTGAGTGTGTCTGTGTGGATCCCACTCTAGGTGCCTATACACGTAGATCAGAATCTTTTGAACAGTGTCCATTAGGCCATGGCTGCACCATGCATGTCCTCATTTCCTCCCATCCCAGGGCAGCAAGGGCAGGGCAGCCGCAACCGTTTTTCAGTTCTTTCTTACCAGCCAGGGCAACGAGACAAAATTAGCAGTGTTTTCTCACTAGCCCTTAGGGGAACCACCATGGGACCCAAGTCTCATTTATGCCTTTCCACCAATTCCCCTGATTCCAAGAGTGATGTGTAAAATCAGACAGATCTTCAATACTAAAGCTCAGTCCACTAGAACAAAAGCTGCATCCTCTGCTTGCTTCAGGAACATCAATGTATCCAACATTTGCAGTGCAGCTACATGGAGTAATCCTCTTGCTTTCTTTAAACATGATGTCCTTAACCTGGCAGCAAGATCAGATGCCAAATTTAGTAGGGCAGTGTTAAAATAATTGATTAGTTAGTGTCAGTCAGGACTTCTCAATCCCATCTTCCAGAAAGGACACTGCTTATCAGTTGCCTAGAGTGAGATCCACATGGACTCATACTTGAGATGAAAGAAAAGTTACCTTTCAGTAACTCATTCTTCCGTGTAGGTCCCACAAGCTGCCCTCCATCCCTGCTTTTTTGGAGTTCTCTTTATCTGGGATTCTGAACTAGGAAGGGAATTGAGGGACAATTCTCTGCTGTTTATGCCCTTGAAAGGATTGGGGGGATATAAGGACATACCTAGGCAGGTGCAGCCTGAACAGACACTGCTATTCAGAGATTCTAATCTGACATGCTTGGGACTCTTGCACACCTAGAGTGGGAGCCACATGGATGACAGCATCTTGAAGCACCACAATCACGGTATAGTAAGTAACCATTCTTTCTTCTTCGAGTGCTTGTTCATGTCAGTTCCAGTTAGGTGTGCGCGCACCGCCTGCACAATCGTCAGATAGTTTTCCCTTAGCAGCATCCGTCGGGTAGGCCATGGAGCCCCCTGACATGGTGCCTTTATGGTGCTCAATATATGACCCTGCCGACCCGATCCCCGTTCAGTTCCGTCTTACCGCCCATGACACGTCTTTGGAACAGCGTTCGCTTGCCTCACAAGTGCTTCCCTTAGCTTGTTCATTAAGTTTAGCATATGTTTCAGTTCTTAGTTTAGCACAGTTTAGAGTTATACTTTTGGTTAGGGACCAGGGTTCCACCCTATCCGTTTCCTTCCCTCGGCTCCGGGGCGTGCCTCAGGCCAGGGGTTTAAACTGTGTGAGACCTCCAGTAAGCCCATGCCAATGGTTGACCCCCACGACTTGTGCCTGAAGCGTCTGGGGAAAGAGCATCAAACAGATAGGTACAAAATCTGCAGGTCCTTTCAACCCAGGACGAAAAGGAGCGGGACTTCTGTCTGAAACAGCTTTTGATGGAGACCACTCTGCATCTTCAACCCACCTCATAACATGGGGTCCCGGTGCCGAGTGAATCGGTGTGTAGCGCTCCGGCCTCAGTGCATGATACGGCACTGAGAAAAGGGTCCAGAGAACCTCGGCACCACTCCCTGGCACCGCAGACTACCCAGTACCATTTCCACTTGCCGATACTGCACAAACAGAAGAAAACGGACAGAGGCCGCTCACCGAGGCCAAAGGTTGTCTCAACCTCTAGGTGCATCAGCAGTTTGTCCCAAGAAGGAGCACTCAGTCTCCAAGGGTCAAGAGTTGGCTTCGGTTCCGTGAGGGGGACCACTGAGTCTGGTGCCCAGTGACTCCCCAGACATGCAGTGCCAGGTGGAGGAATTGGAGCTCCCCTCCACCCTGGACCCTTTTGAAGCTGCCAGGGAGTTGATAGAACTGACAGCACCACACCCCTTGGTGGTCAAGGACAAGCCCCCTGTACCGCCATGCCTGGTGCTGTCTAGAGGAAAACCAGCTATGATGCGGCATTTTTCTTCTCCTGCATAGTGCCATTCTCCTCAGCACCGCTCCCGTTCACCATTGTCCCGGCACTGGCCAGGTAATCTGGATCTCCAGCACTGCTGGAATGGCACCAATCTCCGGCACCGCTGGAACCGTGCTGATCACCAGCACCGTTAGAAAGGCAACAATCACTGGCACCGGTGAAGCGGCACCAATCCCCAGTGTGGGAGCATTGGCACCAATCCCCTGCACAATACCAGTTGGCACTGCTGTGGTCATCCAGGTCCACATCAGCGTCGTTGGACTCGGATGAAGCATCATTCTACTCCTGCCACAGTGGGCACCGTTCCCACAGACATAGGAGCAAGGCACCTGTAGCTTGGCCTATGCGTGGGCAGCCTCAGCCGCAAGGGCTCTTATGGACCCCTTGGGCTTATCATCAGGCCCAGGGTTCATTCTCCAGGGGCTCTCATTCGGTCATGTCCAAAACCAGAGCACCCAACCACCTAGGGATCGTCTGGCCCCTAAGGGATCAGAGACAGCTACATCCCATGACCAGGCGGTCCAGGTCATCACAGAGGTTGCCACAGCGACAATATTGATGGCAGACCAGGCTACCGTCGTCACAACGAGGGTCAGCCCACGGGGCCCAGATATCGAACAGAATGAGGCCAGAGAGCTTGAGGGACAAGAGGATCCTGTGCCACCCCGAACCTAATCATCCTCATCCCCTGACGAGGCAGTGGCAGGGGCCTTGGCTTCTGGACCTCCACCGATAGACCATTGGGCACAACAGGACCTCCTGTGCAGGATCACCTGCAACATGAGGTTGCAGGCAGAAGAGGTTATCGACCCTGAAGACCTTATGGTCGATAGCCTAACGCCGGAAGGCCCATCCAGAGTCACTCTGCCCCTGATTAAAACTATACAGAGCAATGTGAAAACACTCTGGCAGACCCACTGCAAGGGATGTTGAATGCAAGTACTTTGTCCCGTCCAAGAGATATGAGTATTTGTTTTCTCATCTGCAGCCATGTTCCCTAGTGGTCGCCGTGGTTAAAGAGAAAGAAAAACAGGGAGCTGACTCCAAAGTCAAAGGAGTCAAAATGGTTAGACCTATTCGATAGGAAGGTCTATTCAACTGTGGGCCTGCAGCTAAGGATATAACTTCAACTCATGGGCCCTGATGTTGAAGTATAAGCAGCTTATACCATTGGACTCCAGAGCCGAATTTACAGCTATCGTGGAAGAAGGGAAGTTGGTGGTGAGGACCTCCCCTTAAGCTCTCCTGGATACAGTGGACTTTGCTCCCTACACACTTTCATCTGGTCTAGCCATGAGATGGAATGCATGACTGCAGGCATCTGGTCTACCTCCAGAAGTGCAGCAAACTCTGCAGGACCTTCTGTTTGAGGGTGCAGGGTTATTCTTAGGCCAGACTGATTCTAAGCTGCACAGCTTAAAAGACTCTTGGGCAATGATGAAGTTGCTGGGGATGCATAACCCAGGACTCCAGCAAAAACATTTCAAGCCTCAGCCCAGACAGCAACGGTCCTACCCTGCTCTCCCTAGACAAGACTTTTACAGATGAAGGCCTAGAAATTCTAGGTGCAAACCACCCCACTCCCAGTCAGGGCAAGGCCAGGACCCAACCAAGCCATCGTTGGTCTCAAAGCAGGTCTTTTGAAGGGGCGCCCGAGGACAGCGTACCCGCCATGACACCAGATCCTACCCCCTTACTTTTTGAATCGCCTATTCCACTTCTGCCCCGCATGGTCCCAGGTAACATCGGACCACTGGGTTCTTTGCACGGTAGAGGTGGGATATTCTCTCCAGTTCTGCTTCTTCCCTCCCTCCCATCTACTCACCTTCCCCATCGCTCTTCAGGGACCCTTCTCACGAGCAACTCCTTTTCCAGGAGGTGCAATTGCTCTTAGATATAGGGGCAGTGAAGGAGGTTTCTCTGGAGCAAAGGGGCAAGGGATTCTACTCTCGTTATTTCCTCATCCGCAAGGCAAAGTGGGTGTGGGGAGTCTCAGACCCATTTTAGACCTCCGTGGACTCAACAGGTTCATGGTAAAGTTGAAATTGCGCATGGTCTCCCTCAGCACAATTATTCCTTCCCTGAGTCTGGCCGACTGGTACGTCGCCCTCGACATGAAAGACACATACTTCCACATAGCCAGTCAACCTCAGCACAGATCATTTCTGTGATTTGTGATCATCCACAAACGTTACCAGTTCACGGTCCTCCTGTTCAGCGTATCAACTGCGCCCCGGGTATTCACCAAGTGCATATCGGTGGTAGCAGCCTTTCTCCACAGGAGGCAGGTACAGGCATACCCTGACCTAGACAACTGGCAGCTGCGGGGCCATTCCAGGGAGCAGGTGGAGTCTCACGTCCAACTAGTCAAATCCACATTTCAGAGACTAGGACTTCTACTCAACGTGAACAAGTCAACCCTATCACCAACCCAAAGAATAGAGTTCATTGGGGCGGTACTGGACTCAGTATAAGAGAAAGCTTACCTACCAGAGACACGATTTCAAGCCATAACAGGCGTCATTCATAGCCTCTTGCAGAATCCCACCACTATGACTTGGGGTTGCCTGGCCCTCCCTGGCCACATGGCAGCCTACATGTACGTGGTCAGGCATGCCAGACTCAGACTCGGGCCACTCCAACCATGGCTTTTTTCTGTATATCGCCCATGGCGCGACAGGCTGGACTCAGTACTTACATTGCCACAACAAGTACTTCAATCCCTCCAGTGGTGGCTCCACCCTGGTACAGTGTGCAAGACAGTTCCTTTCAACAGCTCACAGCCCACCTTGATCCTAGTAATGGACGCATCATCATTGGGTTTGGGGGCACACCTGGGGGTCTGCCAGACACAGGGGCTATGGTTGCAAGATGAGCTCTCTCTTCACATCAATGTCAGGGAGCTCAGAGTGGTAAAATTGGCTTGCCAAGCATTCCTGTCCATACTACAAGGTCAGTGCATGGCAGCAATGACAGACAACACCACTGCCATGTTTTACATCAACAAGCAGGGGGGAGCATGTTCCTCTCCCCTATGTCAAGAAGCCCTTCAACTTGGGAATTCTGCATACCATACTCCATTCACCTAGAGGCGTCCGATCTCCCAGGAATGCAGAACGAACTAGCGGATCAACTCAGCAGATCGTTCCAGAATCATGAGTGGTGCATCTGATCAGATGTCATTCACTCCATCTTCCAAAGGTGGAGATTTCCCCAGGTCAACCTGTTTACCACCAGGAACAACAGGAAATGCCCAATGCTCTGCTCCTTTCAGAACCACAGCCCAGGCTTCCTCTTGGACGCATTCCTACTACCCTGGGGAGGCCACCTCATGTATGCCTTCCCACCAGCTCCTCTTGTGCATAGGGTACTGCTCAAGATCCACAGAGAGAAGGCAAAGGTAATCCTCCTTGCTCCTGCATGGCCCTGTCAAGACTGGTACACCACGCTTTTGGAGCTGTCAGTGGATGAGCTGATAGCTCTACCACACTGCCCCAACCTAATCACATAGGACCATGGCCACCTTCACCACCCAGTTCGTTCTGCATTCCGCTAGTCCCTCCATCTCACTGCCTGGAAGCTTCACAGTTAAATCTGATGGAGCTCCTGTGCTTGAGTCCTGTCAGGAACGTCCTTCTTGGCAACAGGAAACCATCCACCAGGGCCATTTATTTAGCTAAGTGGAAAAGGTTCACATGCTGGTGTGAGGATCATCATACACCTTCCTTATAGGCATCAGTTCCACTCATCTTAGAGTACCTCCTACACCTGAAACAAAAAGGCCTTGCACCGTCCTCTATTAAAGTACATCTCATGGCCATCTCGCCCTTCCACCTGGGAGCGTCCAGCCATTCTGTATTCACCAATCCCATGGTGGGGCATTTCTGGAAGGGGCTGGAAAGGTTATACCCACATGTTTGTCAGCCGGTACTTCCGTGGGACCTTAATCTGGTATTATCCAGGCTCATGGGGGCCTCTTTTGAACCATTGGCAACTTGCTCTTTGCTCTTCTTGTCCTGGAAAGTGGCATTCTAGTCACTATTACATGAGTTAGGAGGGTGTCTGAGTTGAAGATACTAACTTCTGATCCACCTTACACAGTCTTCCACAAGGATAAGGTGCAATCAGGCCTCACCCAGCTTTTCTTCCCAAAATGGTGTCTCATTTTCATACCACCCAAGATATCTTCCTGCCCATTTTTTATCCCAAGCCTCACATCAGTGCCCGGGAACAACGGCTTCATTCACTGGATGTCCAGAGGATGTTGGCATTCTACATTGAGCATACTAAGCCATTCAGAAAATCGAACCAACTATTTGTGACAGTTGCAGATCAGATGAAAGGATGCCCGATCTCTTCTCAGCGTATTTCGTCTTGGATCGCAGACTGTATCTGCACATGCTATGAGCTGGCCAAGGTCCTGGCTTCACCTATTACAGCTCACTCCACAAGAGGCTCAAGCCTCTTCAGTGGTATTTCTGGCCCAAGTCCTGGTACAGGGGATATGCAGAGCAGCTACTTGGACATTGGTGCATATGTTCACCTCTCACTATGCTATCACCCATCATGCCAGAGATGATGCAGCCTTCAGCAGAGCAATGCTCCAATCAGTGGTTCCTTGACACCTACTCCTCCTCCTGGGTAGAGCTTGGGAGTCACCTGATTGGAATTGACATGAACAAGCACTCAAAGAAGAAAAACAGTTACTCACCTTCTCGTTACTACCGTTCTTTGAGATGTGTTGTTCATGTCCATTCCGATACCCACCCTCCTTCCCTTTTGTCAGAGTAGTCGGCAGGAAGGAACTGAAGGGGGGTCAGGTCGGCAGGGTCATATATTGAGCGCCATAAAGGCACAACTCCAGGGGGCTCCACGGCTGACCCAACAGGAGCTGCTAAGGGAAAACGTTCTGACAATCGTGCATGCGGTGCGCACACACCTGATTGGAATGGACGTGAACAACACATCTCGAAGAACAACAGTTTATAAGAAGGTGAGTAACTTTTTTTTAATTCATTTTTTTCCCCCAGGTGCTATTCTTTCTAATCGACCTTCACTTAATGGAAAGTCTTTTCCACAAACATTTCTCTCTTCACTGGTCTCTCAGCAGAGCTTTGATGAGATGGCTAATAATGACACAAACAGAGCACTTTTCCAGGTATGAAGTCATTGAACACACACCCCTCAAATGTAAAACTAAAAGTAACAGTTTGTTGGATGTGTGTAGTTGTGTTTCATGTATGAAATGTATTGTTACGTAGGAGTCACCAGATGACTACACTGCATTCCAGAATAGAGGTGGGTCATTTCTTTCTTTGGACTGTTTCTCATAGTTTGAGACATCAGCTGGTGGAGCCAATAAAGGTCTGTCTTTCTTTTTGGTCTCAGAACTAACAAACAACCATTCTTTCACAAACTGAGATGGGACAAAAATGAGGTGAAACAAAACGCATTCCCAAGACTGCTGAAGAGTCCTCAATGACTTGAAAGGGAACTTGAATGGCAGGGGAAATAATTGCTGAGTAGAACTGGGCTAGCAATTCACAATGAACAGATTTAAAATTTGTATTATAGCTAATGTTTAAATTATATTGTCATGGTACAATCCCCCACTCTGAACCTTAGCGTCCAAGAGATGGGGTACCAGCATGTATTCCTCTAAGCTTAATCACCATCTTAGAACCCGTAGCGCTGCCACCAACCAGGAATTCCAGTGCCTGGTACACTCTGGTCCCCCCAAAACCTTGCCCGGGGACCCCCCAAGACCCAGACCCTCTGGATCTTAACACAAGGAAAGTAAACCCTTTCCCCAACCGTTGCCTCTCCCAGGCTTCCCCTCCCTGGGTTAACCTGGAAGATCATGTGATTCAAACTCCTTGAATCACAAAAACAGAGAGAGACAATTCACCTCCTCCCTCCCTCTCTTTCCCCTCCCGAAGTCTCCCTGAGAGAAAGTAATCCTGGCACACAGAAGAAATTAGCCTCTCTCTCCCCCTTCCTCCTTTCTCCTTCACCAATTCTCTGGTGAATCCAGACCCAGTCCCCTGGGATCTCACCAAAGAATAAAAAAACAATCAGGTTCTTAAACAAGAAACTTTAATCAAGAGAGTAGAAAAATAGTAAAAATTATCTTTGTAAATTTAAGATGGATCAGGTACAGGGTTTTTCAGCTATAGACACTGGGAATACCCTCCCAGCCTAAGTATACAAGTACAAATTAAAATCCTTTCAGCAAAAATACAAATTTGAACTCCTTCCACCAAATGCACATTTGCAGATAAAGAAAACAAACATAAGCCTAACTCGCCTTATCTATTTAGTACTTACTATTTTGAATCTATAAGAACCTGTATCAGGGAGATTGGAGAGAAACTTGGTTGCTCGTCTGGTTCCTCTGAGCCCCCAGAGTGAACAACAGCCAAAAACTAACAGCACACACAGCTACTTTCCTCCCTCAAGATTTGAAAGTATCCTGGCTCCTGATTGGTCCTCTGGTCAGGTGACAGCCAGGCCACTGAACTTCTTAACCCTTTACAGTCAAAGAGATATCAAGTACTTCTGTGCAATTAACTTTTCTTATCTGTTTATGACATATATAATACACAGGTTGAGAAAAGAGTGTCTGTACATCTGGGAATAGTGCTTAGGTTATCCACAAATAAAAAGTATGTTAAAAAATGTATAAGATACCTATAGTACATAATCTGCAATAACCCAAATTTAGATGAATAAATGTAATGATACAGTTTAGATAATAGAATCAGAATACTTGGGTACATCACTCATGAAAAGTTATATAGAGTGTTGTTGTAGAAAGCAAATATAAGAATGAATGTAGATTATCCCTCAGTAATTGAGCATTTAGGATGGGTTGTCCCTTAGTAGATATAATCCATCAGAGAAGTATTTCAGTTACTTTCCGATATCTACTCAGTGAATGTAACTTTTTTCTCTGTGAACAAACTGATTTTTTGGATATATTCAGTATTTGAAATTATTTTGTGCATATAAATTTCTGCCAATAAATGGCTCAGTCTTTCTAAACTTTGCACTCTCCCCAGGATTCCTTTCAGTATCAAATATCTGCAATTCAAAAGTCAACTTCTCACCAGTATATAATAGAGAATACCAACACCTGTTCCACATGGTATTGTCTCTGTTGTCTGATTGGATGACCTGTCCTTTCAACACAACTTCCTCCTGAACCATATTTCATTTTGAAATTAAGTTAATCTCTGCCACAGGGCCAAAATTCTCTTTCTGCCCTGGCAATACATTGCTTACATGAAAGTTCATAAAAAGCACACAATAAGTAATTTATACCTTATAAACAAAACAAAAACATTGAATGAATAAGCACATGAAATTGCCCATTATTGTTTGCTTCTGTTACAGAACACCATAACTGAAGAACTGAACAATACAATAGAGAATATCCTGACACGGGTCGTGGCTGAAGTAACAAGTATCTTATACCCAGCAGTAACTGAGTATGAAGAGAGAATTAGAGATACAGTATATACAATATCTGAAGAGTCAGCACTCTCTTCAGACAACTCTAGTAGCTGTAGCACATGTAATGAAGAGCTCTTTGATGTGTTTGCAAGTCTTCCATCCTCCAGTACCAGAAAGATCATCTTTACAGATACAAGCATAAAAGCCACCAGCTCACCAAGTGATCTCAAGATAGTGACAGGAGGGAAGCCAACTCCATTGCAGTCTCAAAAATCATCTTTCACATCTCTGTCAAAGAGCACACAGAGGTCTCTGGAAAGTGAATTTTGGAAAGAAAGTGTTCACAAGGGGAAAACAGCAACATCACCTCACTATCATTCTGACAGTATTTCGAGATTGCGCCGGGAAGTTGTGGGCATGGGAGCTATGTCTGAGTTTCCCACGAAGACTTTCAACACAGAGAAGTTTCCTTTTAGCCAAACTTATTTTAAACGTGAATCGGCAACAAAAGATACCAAGCCAAAAAAAGGTCTGATTGGTGAGGATATTGTTTCAGACTTAAATCAAGATCTTCCTAAAGGAGGTATTTTTAAAAAAGTGTTTGACAAGCAAACAGTAACAGACGCAAATGACAATGACAACTTGAAAATGCTACAAGTGGCTGAGAATGTGGTCAAGGAAGTTTTTAGGAGAGTAAAAGATCTAAGTGATTCTGTCAGCATTTTAAAGAAAGCTCCCATTGAGCTTAGTGAAAGATTGTTCTGTAGTAGTTTTAAAAGAACTGAATTTCCTGAGACTTTTCATAAAGAGTTCCAGAAAGAAATTGGATTAGTTGCTAAAGAGATTGTAGCGACTGTTTTTGATAACTTTCACAAGTGTTTGGTGTCTAGCATCACTATGGCATCAGACCAAGAACCTGTAATAAGAAGGAAAGGCCAGGTCCCTGCCAGGAGAACGAGCAGAGTTTCTAAATCAGAAAAAAATAAGATCATGCAAGCGGAATTGCCTGCTTATGACCCAACATTTTCTTCGTTTACTATTGATAAAATAGCCAAAGAGGCTGTGGAAAGTGTTGTATTCACACTAGAGTCATTTGTAGCCTTTCAGTTTAAACATGACTTTAAATGTAAATTTTCTGAAATAGTGAAACTCCCCGTTGAAAATATTTCTAGTGCACAACAGACACCATTCTTAAGGCCTCTCTCAACCCAGATAGCAAATGAAATAGAGGGATCATCTAAAGCATTTGAAGGTGAAATGCCAGGAACTACAAGTAAAAGAATGCTGCCAACCTTAGAACAATTCCAGAGTTCATCAGATGTATCAAGGGTAAGCAGTATGATTACAAAGGAAAGTATAGAAAGTGCTATTGTCCAAGTGCAAGGTCTCCATTCAGAATTGAACATTTACGCTACAATTGCTGTTAATGATGTTCTTGAAATCTTCAAGCGGAAGCTAGAAAAAGAAATTAGCCAAAGGCAAACAATCCCATTGTATGATGACTCCGAAGAAAACATTATGGCAGGTGAGATAATTAGTACTGTATTAGATCGATGTGCTCAGCCTCAAACTGAAATTACTTTGGAATTGAAATCTGGAACTCTTGATATGGAAAAGTCTGGACGAACATTTGGAAATAATAAAATTCATGGCCAAGGTGTTGCAGTGTCAGAAGGAATAAAACTGCCTGCTAGAAAATTAAGAGAAATTGACCCAAGGGAAAACTTTCCACCTATCAATGTTCCTGGAATGGTGATTTATTCTGAGGACGAAACAGAAATGGAAGAGGAAATTCCATCTCGTCTCTGTCCAACAATCCACAAAATCTCAGAGCGGGATGTGCACACCTCATCAGAGGTGACCAAAAAGTCTATGTACTACATGTCAGCTCCCACAGCAAGACCTTCTAGACCATCACTGGGAACAATAACTAAACAAAGAGCAATTAGCTCCAGGATGACTCTGCCCCCTATTGGTAAGCAGTTTCCAAGAAAACTCTTCTCTCCACTGGGCATAATGAAATCTCCCAGAGATGAAGCAAGGCATAGGCAGGTATATGAGGAGCACTGCCAGTTCATGTCAACACATGAAACCAAGTATCAGCTATCACAATCACAAGATTGTGCATTACCTGCAATAGTAGTAGAAGAAATAATAAGTAAATTGGTGTCTACAATCTTAAACTCCGTTTGTAGCACAAGCCTGGAACACAAAAGATATTTATCAAAAACCGAAGTGAATGAGATTACGGACACACTTAAACAGTCAGTAAAAAAAAGAATGTCCAAAAATAAAATCAGTCTTGTAGTAGCTCCAGATGAAGACCAACATTTAAATCCAGGGTATGAAGATATTGTTAATCAAGTGGTTCAAAGCATTTACAATAGTGTCTTGCAAGAAACTGGATCTCAGCCAGCCCTTTATCACGATGTCACAAATTGCAGAACAATTTTTCCTGAACGAACAGCTAGTCTAATAATAAATGAAATCTCCAGTGGCCATCTAATACATTCTTTTAATGAACAGTCACCAACTGATAACTGCAGTGCTACAGAGGTTGACAGTACTGCTAACAAAGATCTTTCATCAGTCTCCATTCAAATAAATATTGAGGCAGAAAGTTCTAGAGAGTCAACGACCGATGCAAATGGGCATCCAGCAGAAACACTGCTACAGAAAGAAGAGCTACCAATTAAAATAATTCCTCATATTAGAGACAAACCGTTAGACATAGATCCAGACCTTATTTCAGACCATTTAGCAGTTATTTCCATAAAAACAGAGCCTATTGAGAAACTGAATGAGATATACATAAGTCATTCTGGACTAGAGCTACCAGAACTAAGAAAAGCATCGATATCTAAATCAAGTATGCTAAGTACAGGTACTGAAAGTGATATAGAGAAAAGGAGAGAAAGACGGTCCTCTGTGAATGCTTTAGGACGACTAGATATCAAACCAAAGGAAGTAAGTAAAAAGAATGCAAATTGGTAAAAAATTGTTTATCATACTGCTGTGATCCTGATCCAGGAAAGCATTTAAGCACATGCTTAAACTCTAAGCACGAGTCCCACTGAAGTCAATTAGATTACTCACATGCTTAAGCAGGTTACGGGATCGGCACCTAGAGCCTCAATTCAGCAAAACACTTAAGTATATGCATAATATTAAGCATATGCTCCTGTCCTATTGAAGTCAATGGGATTTAAGTATATGCTTAAAATTAAGCATATGTTTAAGTGCTTTGCTGAATCAAGGCCAAGTAGTCTGTTTTGGGTATTGTACTTGATAGTTTATGTTGCCTTCATATTTTATTCTCATCTTTTTTAATTTAGAAAGTTTAAATATAATAGAGTGGGCAAAGTATATTCTAAGAATATAATGTTGATTTCTTATCACGAGTGTGTTCAAAAGTGTTTTTGGCATCTTGGTAGCAAGTCTAGTCCTGATAGTAAAAGAGAGGTAGTGTGTCTAGTGGTTAGTGAAGGGAATTTAGAGTCAAGACTCCTAGATTAATATTCCCCAAACTGCTCCTGACTCTTGTGTGACCCAGAATGAATCACTCAGGGCCAGATTCTGATAGTCTTACTCAGGCTGGGTAAGACTATGCTTCTCCAGTTGTCTTATTAACTTAAATTGAACTACTCCTGGAGTAAGATGCTACCCCGCCTGAGTAAGGGTGGCCGTGTCTGGCACTGAGCCTCTCTCTGGCCTCCAACCTCTTTACTTGTGGTAAATTAGTAGATACTCTGAGTGAAATCCTGTCCCCATTGAAGGCAATGGCAAAACTCCCATAGATGTCAGTGTGGGCAAGATTTCATCCTTCCGGGGGTCTGCTATGTTTCCTCTCGTTTATGATAGCCTTTCTGGTGGTTATCACCTCATCCAACAGAGTGAACAGCCTTTTATTTAAAAAAAAATAAATTCAAATACAAAGTACAGGTTTTTCCTGCATACTCAAATGGAGTAAAAACAATGTATCCATATGCAAAGCTAAAACAGTCTTCCTGTACCGCCTTGTTTTGTAATTAGCACATAGTAGACAAATTGTACGAAAAACGACTCTGAAATACTGTTCTCTTCAAAAGTTCTCTCTTTAACAATAGGTTGTTTGCAGAAATTCATTTCAGAACCTGAAGAAACCTGATGTCACCCGGGTGGAACTTCTGAAAGATGTCAAGAGCAAGGAGGAACTTATTTCACGACTTGTCTCATATGATATTCAACATGATGAAGACGAGGATTTTGAACAAATTGTAAAAGTAGATTCCACTTCGGTTTTTGAGAGCCAGGAATATGCAGCAGTGGAACAGGAAATCATGCCTGCTTATGAGAGTGCCCCTTTAGCTGATATGTGGAATAATTTAATTGCTGCCCAGGCCCCTGAGAAAGCGGATCAGTACAAGGTAAGTGGAGTACGTGAAACCTTTACTGTTTCACCCTATTTACCCTGGGCCTAGTCCTGCTCCCATAAAAATCAATGAGAAACCTCCAGCTGAGTACAGGATCAGAGCCCCAGAGATGCAAAGTGCAGCTCACTCACACAGTTTGGCCATTTTCCATAGGGCGGAGCAAAAATAAGAGGCAGGTGTTGCAGAGATCAGAGCTATGTCCAGTCTTGTTTAAAATCCTCCTTCATGATCAGAAGAGGGAGAAAATAGAATTGAATTTGAAGTTGATACTGATCAACAAATATAGCTGAACATATGAACTGTACATCATATTACAAAACGGAAACATACAGGGCTTGTTTAAATGGTATGGACTTTTGCCTGACTTCTTGTCCCACATGGAATCTCACTCCCCTCTCTTATACCATTTATTCCTGACTTCATTATTTGTCTTTTGGATTATTTTTTAACCCAGGCGTTGCATAAATTATTTTCTAGCTTTTCATTAGAACTCCCCATGGGTCCACCTCCCCTTTATTGCCTTGAGATTCCTCTGTGAGGCAGTACTATTCAGGTGATCTTATTATGAAGGGAACAAAAAGAGGCCCTAGAGAGGCAAGGAATAGAAGCAGGTGAGATGAGTGAGCCAGGAACTGGAATGTTGTGAGAAATAAATGTAATTGTTTTCCAGATTATGGAAGAAACAACATTAACTAACTTGGCAGGCCCTAAATTGGACATAGATCTGCTGTCTGCTGTAAGCAAGGGCATCCCATGTTTAAGGTAACTACTTCGATGCTAAAAACAAGGGAGGGATCTATGCTTGAGGGTGGGGGTTTCCAGAAGTCCCTGGGCAGGGCTGTCTCTAGATTTTATGGGGCTCTTTCTGAAGTAACACAGGGCTCCATCCAACTCTCTTCTCACTCCTGACCAGCCCCGAAACCCTGACCAGTAGCCCTGGCTACTGTGCCGGACAATAGGACCAAACTCCATGGCAATGACTCCTAAGTTCCTTGGCAAAGTTAATTTATTCTGTCACCATGAAATATCTTTCATTTCTGTCTTCCCATCACCACACAAACATCCACAGTCACAGCTCACAGTTGGAAATACTCACTGACAAAGTTTGTGGGTGGTTATTTTTGAGAACTGTTTCTTTTGCTATGCTCCCCAAGCATCCTAGCCCCACTTCCCAGGGCAGAATGGCTCAGGGCAGCCATAGCTGGAATGCACAGTGTGGGTGCACCTTGCACCCACCTCCAGCAGATGCTGCAGACTGCAGCATGGGCTGCTCTTGTGAGCTGCTGAACTTCCTCAACTGCTGCTGACTTTATGGGAAGGGAGAGGGTCAGCGCTTCTCAGGAGGTACAGAGGATGCAGAAGGCTAGATTACAGCAGTGTCAGACAATGCCCCTTGGCAGTCATGGTAAGTTATCAGTGGCACTAGCTGGTTTCAGTATAGAACTCTATTCAGTATAGAACATTACAGGCCAGGTGCTGGGATCTGGCTGAACTACACACAGCATTGGTAGGGAGGCATAAAATTTACCTTCGCACTCTGCCAGTCTAGGGGCTGCTAACTGCAGGACCAGTCTCTAGTACTACTCCAGCTTATACCAGATTCCAGTACCCATAAGCGCCCAAAACCTCAGCTAGAGATCAGTGCATAGGGGCAATCTGGGCACATTGCCTTTCCTCTGGCCATGCCTCCTTTGCTATCAGCAAGGAGAATGAAGGCTGGCATAGGAGGCCATATAGCAGCCCTATGCCCTCTGGTGCTGGGATGTTCCTCCTGGGCCTAGAAACATCAGCTGTACATTCAGAATTCTCTAGTGGTGTTGCACAAAGTGACTGAACCATGCTGGGCAACCCAGCCTGGTGTTTGAAACCCTGTCCTGCTGCTGGACCAGTGGAAGAAGCTCCCAGTGCTCTCTCTCCTGTATAGTGCTTCTGAGCAGTAGAGCATCCTAGATGTGTCCCAAAGGAGGAATGAAAAGAAAGCTCTGGGAGTGACCCTCTGACACCTTCAGTTGCTTGTAACACTAATTTTATGAAGCAAATTTCTGCAAGCATATCCAGACAGTGCCCTCTCTGTAGACAAAGGGTTGATCCTGCCCCCATTGACTTCAGTGGGAGAGTTGCCATTGGCTTGAGAGGGAGGAGACTGGGCCCTAAATACAGGGCAGAGCTGAAATTTAAAGAGAAAACCTGTGTTTTTAAGAGTGTGGGTTTTCTTCTTGTTCACCTGACTCATTCTGAGTTTGATGCAACTTTTACATGCTTCTTCCTTATCAGGCAGCTAATTCGTTGACGTGCCCAATCTTGCAGTCAGGTGTCCCTGAAGTCAGCAATAAGAGGTGCCATTTTGGAAAGCACCTAAGTGATTTAGGAGCATGTCTCATTGAAAGTCAATGGCTCTTGAATCAAAGTCCTGGTGAGTTTCAATGGGACTTTATTCCTTAGGGGCTTTTGAAGACTCCACCCAATGATACATAACACTTATGCAGTGCATTTCAGCCACACATCTCCAGGTGCTTTACACAGATAGAAGAACTGAAACACAGAGAGGTGAAGAGACTTCTCCACCCACCCTGGACACAGAGCAGGCCACTGGTAGAGCAGAGAACAGAACACAGGAGTCCTGGATCACCAGTGCATGATGCCTTTGAGTGGGAATATTCACTGGAGTCAGGCCTGAAGGATTGGACAAAAAACATACATGAAGTGCTGGGAATGTCTATTGCTTAATTGTTATGCACTGATAGAGATGCACTGAGCTCTGTACCAGATACAAAGTGCAGACAGACCCTACGAGTGCTGACTCACCGAAATAAGATTTGAAGATTAAAATTGCTATAAAAGTGCTAGACCGTATTACTCTTTATCACTATTATTTATAGTCAAAATGACTTTCTTCTTTTGTTTTTCAGTGAGAGTGAAGTTCCTGAGACCCAGGACAAAGGTGAATGTTTGATTTTTTACTTATTTGAAGAGCAGCAAGGAGTCCTGTGGCACCTTATAGACTAACAGACATTTTGGAACATGAGCTTTCGTGGGTGAATACCCACTTTGTCGGATGTAACATGCATTCGACGAAGTGGGTATTCACCCTCGAAAGCTCATGCTCCAAAACGTCTGTTAATCTATAAGGTGCCACAGGACTCTTTGCTGCTTGTACAGATCCAGACTAACATGGCTACCCCTCTAGTACTTTACTTACTTGAGAGTTTGAAGTTTTTTTTTTCTTAATCTGAATTCTGATATTTTGTATGCAATAAAATGCTATTACACACACAAAAACTACATTAAAAGAACATTATTAAGGTTGGAAAGTTAAGCACTCAAAACTTAGGCAACGTCAGAATTAAGGTTACCTGTGTGACTTTAATTCAGCCTCTTTGTGCGTATGCATGGTACAGGCTTCAGTTACAGGGTCACATACTGCTTTTTCCACAAGATCCTGTGGACAGACCCACTCTGGGGTTGTTCGTTAGTACTATTCTTTAAATATAGCTTTTTGTGTGGAGTTTTCAAGGTTTTAAAAGAAAAGCAAACTGGAAAAACAGAAATTCTATCATCTGGCATCATACTGACACCCACATGGGTCATCAGCAGGGTTAGAACTTTTATGTCCACTGCTGAGACCTTTGCCACCTGAATTAACAGAGTAACTGCTAGCTGTAATAGGTGGTTATACTCTGTGTGGACCAGCTTAGAGGAGGAGACACTTTCACAGATATTTGCTGACAGCAGAGGAATGGTGAGACTCAGAAATCTTATGTGCCATTCCAGTCTCTGGAGGGGAGTGTGCTTTACAGGGCAGATTTGTCTATCACTTCTCCTCCAATCTATCCCTGTCCCAGTCCTGTCTCTTCCCTACCCCTGGCTCCTCATCTCTGTCCCATTCTCCTAATGGAGTAAGTCCTGTCTCTTCTCTTTAGACCTCTCATCCCTCATTGCCCACCCAGGCCCAGTCTCCCACTCTGGACCCAGTCCCAATCTTCCCACTGCTCCCAGACCCAGTCTCCTTGGCTAGCCATTCACCATTCATCTCCGGCTCCGTGTCTCCAGACTGTTTTCACATTCAGTCCCTGTTCCTCATTCTTGGCTCCTTGTCTGATCAGTCTGTCTCCCCCTGCCCCATTTCCAATCACCCCCACACCTGTGCTCCTCATCCCCACTAGCTCCCAATCTCAGTCTCCCGTCCCAGGCTCCTCATCCAGTTTCCGTCTCCCTCTCCCCATCTTCTTGTCCCAGTCTCTTTGCCCAGCCAGTCTCAGTTCTTCGCCCTCACCCTGACTCTTCATCAGAACTGTCTCCCCTCCCCCCATCTCCTTCCTGCTAACTGGTTCCCAGTTCCAGTCCCATTGCCCAGCTAGTCTCAGTCTCATCCCAGCTCCTCAACCAATCTCAGTCTCTCCACCTACCTACCAGCTCCCAGCCCCTCCCCCTCATTTCTTTCTCTGGCTCCCAGTTCCAGTCTCCTTGTCCAGCCAGTCCCAGATTCACTGACTACTCCCAGTTCTAGTTGTCCCCCATGTCCACCTGTCTCCTGTCTTCACTCCCCACTCTTCCCTGGGCTCCTTGTCCTACTTTACTGAGACAGAACCTGCCTGTCCTGTGATGCCCTTATTGCTGAGCCTAGGCAGTGTGAAGGAGGAAGCTGCCTGAATTGAATGCAGGGGATACAAGTACTGGATGTGGGAAGGTCGGGGCGGGGAGTGAAATGACTGATACACCATACCTGGGGTTGCTTGGAACATATTGGCTGTAGCCTGTGTTTGAGTAAGAACCCCTTTTCACTTCCTGCTTCTGGGGCGTAGTTTTGGCTTCCTTGGAACACAAGCATGGTGCACCAGTAAAGGCTGCTGTAATGGATATAGGCCTTGAAACAATTGCACTATTTCTATGATTAAAATCCACTAATGACTTGTAGAAATGGAGCATAAACTGTCACTGAGTGGGTCTTTATGGGTTTATCCTTCTCTGTTCCCTCTTCTTATTCCATGTATTGTTACTGTTGCTTATTTATTATGGCAGTACCTACAGGCTAGGGCCCCTTTGTCCTAGGCACTGTAAAAACATGCCCCGAAAGTAACAAGCCCCCTGAATGTAAAGAAAGCTCCTAAAGGTAGAAGACAGTGCCCACTATATTTACACACACATCAGGAGAGAAAAGAGGCAAGATACTGCTCTCCAGTAACGCTAGAAGAGTGATGCAATGTATAAGAACTTGAAGTGGAAACTAGAAATGGTTGAACAAACGATTTCTGTGTTCTGGTTGACAGATCCATATGTTAACATGCCCCATGCTCAGGATACTGAAGACACATTAAGGACACCTGAGGTAAATCTGTTTTAAAATAATTTTGCATGAGAGGCACTCCTTGTATACAGCTTTTGGCAATGAGCGTAGAGCAGGCAGCCGGGGACCCAATCAGGAGTGGCAGGAGAGGCTAGAAAGCACAGCAGGAAAGGACCAGAAGGAAGCACAGTGGGGACACTTGGAGAAAACAAGGGGGGAGCACAGAGAAGCTGGGGATATTCTGAGAAAGAGGCATGCAGTAGAGGGAACAGGGAATGGGTGGAGCTGAGGTTCCCACACAAAAGGTGAATGGATCCACAGTTTACTCAAAATATAGATACTTAAATGTTATATAAGAAGCTGAAATTCCATCTAGTGACTTCCCTCTTGTCATTCCTGGCATCACCAGGACCCTGGATGGAATTACAGCCCCTCCCCTCAGTGGTCCCACAGCTGCCTGTTATACTCTCTGTACCTGCGGAGGAGCAGTTAAACCCTCAGAAAGGTGTACAATGAGCAGGCCATTTCCTCCCGTGTCAAACAGAACCTTTCCGAGACAGATTGCTGCCATCTTCCTCTCTCTTCTGGGAGGCATGTTTCTTTGCCATCTAAGCCCCAGCTTGTGCTGCTGTGACTGTGCTGGCCACCAAGCACTAGCAGTGCTGTCAGGTGCAGGGCCAGAGGTGGGACTGCTGTCACACTGACATACTAGGTCAGTTGTATGAGGAGGCAGCTGGGTTACTTGTGCCTCTTTTAAAAATGACCCCCAAATAGCCGACCTCAGGGTGTAGTTCGTAGGACTCCAGGAACCCTAGCAACTGGAGTCTCACTGGGACTGGCCAGTTGGGGAGAAGGGATCGTAGGGTATGTCTAGAACAGGGTTTCTCAACCTTTCTCTTTCTGAGCCCCTCCCCCACAACATGCTATAAAAACTCCACAGCCCACTTGTGCCACAACATCTGTTTTTCTGTATATAAAAGCCAGGACCAGTGTTAGTGGGTAGCAATCAGGACAACTACCTGGGGCCCAGGCCACAGGGGGCCCCATGAAGCTAAGTTGCTCAGGCTTCAGCTTCAGCCTTGGGTGACAGGGCTCAGGGCTTCAGCCCCATACGGAGGCGGAGAAGGCTTCAGCTTTCTGCCCTGGGCCCCAGCAAGTCCAATGCCGGCCCTGCTTGGCGGACCCCCTGAAACCTGCTTCTGGCCCTCCAGGGGCCCTGAACCTGTGGGTGAAAACCATTGATCTAGAATAACCTTGGGGTGTAATTGCGGCTTGAGCTGCCATACCCGAGCTAGCTTTGATCTAGCTAGCTTGGGTCCCAGAGCAGTAAAGCCACTATACAAACCCACTTGGAAGCCAGGGCAATTACTCCTGGGGCTAGCCCATGCAGAAGCCCAGGGTACCACAGCTGCTCCAGTATCCAAGCCAGCTAATTAAAGCTGGCGTGGTTACGTGTACATGAGCTGTCATCACACCCCGTCATTACAGCGTAGACATACCCTTACAGGCTGTAGGTGCCGCCTCACAAACAAGTGTGATCAAAAATCGGGTCACCTTATTTTATGCATCTGCACAACAGTATCATCTTCTAATACACACAGCTATTCAGAGTAGCCTATCCAAAGGGGTTAGAAGAGAGAAAGTAGGTGAGAAGGATTTGTGATGAACCAGCTATTAGCTCAACAAGTTGTAAGCTTGTAACTTCTTTTCACTAAACTTTGGCTATCTGGGGTCACAAATTGCTCTTCCTCTTCTCTATTGATAAGAAGGGCTGACTAAAAGGAAAGAGTCCCCTTATGCCAGTAATGCTCATGGGATATGGCTCCACGGGCTAGTAATGGCCTCAGAAGCAGATACTGGAGTCTTTCTTTATACTGAAGGTGAGCTGCAAAGGACTTTCTAAAACACTGGGTTTTTGCCCTTTTTTGCTGCTTTCTCTTGGATGCAGAATACTTGGAGGTGTTTGTCATAAAGGTATAATTCCCAAATCTGAACCTTAGCGTCCAAAATTTGGGTACCTGCATGAAACCTCTAAGCTTAATTACCAGCTTAGATCTGATATGCTGCCACCACTCAGGACTTTGGGTGGAGCCCCTGATTAGCTCCGGTCTCCCCAAAACCTTCCCTGGGGACCCCAAGACTCCGATGCCTTGAGTCTCACAACAAAGGGAAATAACCCACTTCCCTTCCCCCCTCTTTACCTCCTCCCAGGCTTCCCCTCCCTGGGTTACCCT